>NC_034420.1:1478992-1605303 GCF_002078875.1 Numida meleagris
TATGCGGGGCGGGGGGGCTGCTCCCGTAGATGCTCGGCCCCAGCGGTTTCGGCTGCGAGAGGGCCCAGGGGGTGAGGGGAGAGGGGCTGCGGTCACAGCTCCGGTCCCAGCTGTGTCGCGGCGGTCACCGGGCCGTGGGCAGCCCCAAGCCCTTTCTCATAAGGACATCTAGTGGCACCGTGACGGACGGCACTCGGTCCCTCAGCCCCTTTCCGCCCAGGGTGCCCCCGACCTCTGCCATCGGCTCTCACTACCGCCCACACAATGCTCAGCCCGGGCAGGGGCAAGGCTGGATGCCACCAGCGATGCCCCTGGGATGGGGCTGGTCAGCGAGGTGGGGGCATCTCCAGGAGAAGGGTGAGCCCAGGGGGCAGTCTGAGCTGTTGTGAAAAGGTACAAAGCTGCAGGACAGAGCGTGGGAGGCTCCCATCCCTTTGCAGAGATGCGAGCACAAAAAACAATACAGAGGTCCCTTGGGGGAAAAGTGGACATCCGAGGGAGAAAAGAGTGTGGTGGGACAGTGCTGGGATGGTGCAGAGCAGAGGCAGCACACACAGGGACAACGTGGGACACCTGATCGAGGTGTCCATGTTCATTGCAGGGGTGTTGCACCAGATGGCCTTTAACGATCCCTTCCAACCCAAACAATTCTGTGATTCCATGAGTTCCCAGGGCCACAGGCCAGGCCAGGCCAACCCTGTTTTGTGGCCAGCTCCCAGGGCAGCAGAGAGGAAGGACAAACAGGGAGGTGGAAAGCCCTCGAGCCCTGTATTCTCTGGGGGAAACCAGCACAGACCTACACGGACAAGGACTGGGACACGGGGTCCAGCAGCAATAGCCGTGGTGCTCCTGCATGAAGTGTGCAGGGAGCTGGGACTAGAGCAATGACCTGCACACAGCACACCCTGTCCAGAAGCATCTCGCAGCAGAACAACATATGCACGGACATTTCTGGAAAAAAAACAGAACCCACCTGCAATGAGCTCCATGCAATTAAGGAAAACACGCCCAGCGGGGAAGGATCAGTGCCGTGCCCCAGGCACACAGCTGCCTCCATGCAGCTATTTCCTAGCAAACCTCTTCAGAGCATAATGACCATGAATAGCATGGACTTGAAGAGCATTTCCATTACAGAAAGGGCATATCATCTTCTGCCTTTATTCAAATGAAAACAGTAATGAAATCACTGCTGCCTAACACAGACGCACTTGGTTAGGCATGTACTCGCTTTTTGGTGGGTTTTGTTGTTGTTTTTTTTTTTTTTTTTTTTTGCTTTTCTGTTTCATGGTCAACATTTATGCATTGCTGTCAGAAAAAATTGCTTTAATTTTCCATTCTGTTTCAAGACCCTTTGCTGAAAACAGAAAGTATTATCCACTGAAGAACTGTGAATTAACTCCATCTAATATCTTAGGAGCAGACCTAACACCAAATGGCATTCACTTACATTTTTAATGTACCGATGAAGTCATAGAAATCACTAACTTAGTGGCTGGCTCATCAAATTTTTCTTGCTAAAGCACATCCCATATCTCCTACTCTGACTCTCCTCTAGAGAGCCCGTCACTTCTTTTAATGATTTTCATTGTCTAGCATCAACATTTTAAGGCTAGGCATGAGTGATGTGGGTGAGTGAACTTCTAGATTTCATTTGGCTTTCCATTTATGGTGTCAGAATGAGTCTGAGCTGCCAGTGTTTCTTGTGTTTCTCCTTTCACTGGCCCTTAACTCAGACCTTATGTGTGCTCCTTTGACTTTAACGAGGCTACACGCAGACCCCGGGACCAACAGAAGTGCCCTTCCATAAGGACAACTGGGGCCTGGCTGTTGGGCTGTCCTAGCAGCAGCAACCACCCCAAAGCATTATTTTTTCAGAGATTTCTTAGCTGTATTTCCCAACATAGCCTTCTACATGCCCAGTAGTTATTCAATGCAGGTTTAAATCTGTTACACCAAATCTTTTCTTTTTCCTTCCAGGCTCAGCAAGTTATTCTGCGCAGGTACAATGCGCTCCCAGGACAACACTACAGGACGGCATTTTCTTGGATAAAACAGTTTGGCAACACTTGCTCTTGAGGAAATTTGTGGTCTGTGCGTTGGGGAATGACTCAGTGGAGCCAGGAGCTGTCTGAAAGCCCCCGCTGAGGATTTGCTCTGAGCACAGCCTGCAGGGCTGGTGGGTGGGCAAACAACGCAGCGCGGGAGCTCCCGTTCAATAAAATGAATTTGTCTCCAAATAGACTTCGCCTTGTTTCACTCAAAATACTTCAGCTTTCTGCACTAAAGCGCAAGAAAAGAGAATGTTTGGTTGAAGAGCTGTCACGCACCAGTGATGCCCATCCCCAACCATAAGTGGCTCCCACGCAGCTGCCTTGCATGCTGCCCACCTGCTGGCCCAGCAGGTGGGGGTCCCCAGGGCCTGGTCCTGTCACCAAGTCTGGAGTGAGGTTAAGGACAAGGGTCAGGGCATCAGATTTGCTTCTGGTTCCTCCTCTTTTCTCTCTGCTTTGAATTACTCTGGTCTGTTGAAGCACGACACATGGTGCTGGTGGAGGAGCACATCTCTGAACCCTCAGAACCCCCTGGCATGCTGCCGGATGCTGCTGGTACAACCAGCTTTGAGGGCTCACATACAACACAGATACCACTTCCCAAGGCCTATGTATCCCTAGTTAGTGACTTGGGTAAATACACAGTCCCCAGGGATGGATGACATTGGCATTCCGCTTGCATTTGCAAGTCCTCTTCTAGGTATCCCAAAAGCTCTTCTCATTTCTGCTGTCACGTTCACCACCCACTCTGTGGGGGCACTGCCATGAGAACAGGCACCCTCACCTTTATAGGCAGCAGGCTTACAGAAGTCTCATATCAAAGGAGATTTTTCTGTTTGGGTGCATTACTCAGTGATGCCAGCCATTAAGGTGGGCCTTGCAGTCTGTTAGGAAGCTCTGCACCCCACACCTTCAACATGTCACATGCTGATCACCATCAGCCTTAGGAGAGTCGTTTACAACTCAACAGGAGTCATTTACAACTCAACAGGAATAGCACTGCAGTGCAGACATACCTGCAGGACTACACAGGCTGCTCTCACAAAATACATTTTCCTACCTCAGTCTTGTTTATCAGGATGTACCCACTCCCAGGAGCAGCAGCGCCAGCTTGGGAAGGGCAGCCATGAGCTGAGGGTGACTACAGCACAGGCAGTGCCCCCACCTGCAGGAGCAGCCCCACAGCATCAAAACACAGCAGGCAGGGTGAGGTTTGGGAACAGGACCCACCAGCAGACACGGCAAGCAATGAACTGAGCCCAAAGTCCATGCATGGGTCTGGTCAGGAGCAGGACTGAGGGCAAGCAAAGATCCAAGGCCCAGTCAGAACAGAAGGTCGGCAACTGAACCGACCACTAACACAGCTCAGCAAAGGTGAGAAAAAGGGCTGATGTGCTGGCATGGGCCCAGGTGGGGCTGGTCAGGGTCGTTAAGGTCTCCTGGTGTATCCAGGGCCCTGACACCTACCAAGACTATGGTTCCTTGTGACTTCATTACCAATACAATTAGAGATCTGATAGTAGGGCTTTTTTTCTTAAGGGTTTTCTTCTAATGGTGAACTTCTGGGCTGACTTCAGTTTGAAGATGCACCTCTGGCAGCCCCAGAGACTGTCATGTTGAGTCCAGTGACAGAGTCATTGGAGAAGTCCAACAACCCTGATACCGAAGCCATCATTATCTAAAGTCAAAATGTGTATGATCTGGAAACTCAAGGAAAGCAGAGATGAAATGCTGTGTGAGACACACCTGAACCCGGGCAGAAACCCACAAGGATCCCTGAGTGTCCCCAGGAAGGGAAGTCCCCAAGTTCACACCCTCTAGAGCAGGGCAGCCAAACTGGGGAGGAAACATGCCCCAAGCTCAAGGCATGTCCTCACCATGGGACCAGGCAACTCAGCAATCAGGGCAGAGCACATAGACAGGGTGGAGGGTACTGCCCCTCTTTCACACGGATGAGTGCCACTAAGCCTACTTGTGTTTAGATGAGAGCAAAGCTCTTCAGTGATCCTTTAAAGATGGATTCAATGCATTCCTAGGTGAGTCGTTTCCAAAGTTAATTACATTTCCTGTTAAATATTTGTGTCTTAATTCCAATTTGAATTTTTCTGGCTTCAGCTCCATCTGTCAGCCACTGAGCCTTGTCTTTGCCCGCTGGATGAAAGGACCCTCTGCTATCAGAAATCTCCACCCTGTAAGTACTTAGACACCGTGATCAAGTCACCTCTCAGCTTCTTCTCTGATGAGCTAAATAGGTTGAACTCCTTAAGCCTATCATCGCATGGCAGGTTTTTCAGACCTTTTCTCATTTTTGCAGCTCTTCTCTGAGCTCTAATTTTTTTTTTAATCCACAATAAAAGCGTGGATGCCACAATTTGATACAATATTCAGTAATGCTCTCCCTACACTTTAGGTCACTTTTCCATCCTAACTAATAGCTCCTCAAAATACATAACTGTCACATGCATGAATTATAAATTGGACTGATGTTTTGCTTATCTGGCTTCCCAAGCCCCATACTGCACCACGGGCTTTGTGGAAACACTCCCCTGATCTCCATATGTGGATGATATTTTTCCCGTAAGAACTGTAGCACTGAGCTTTCCATTCCTAAAAGGCACAAGGCTTGTTTGCACCCCACCTAACAAACCAGTCTGCAACTTAATTTGTTTGTCAGGCTCTCACTGTTAGGGCTTCAAATCCAGATGTAGATAGAACCTGTGGATTGGAAGTTCTCCCATTGCAGTCAGTCAGTCCTTGGTGTGCATACGTATCCCCCCTCAGCACTGGTAAATCCATCACCTATGTATGGAAGTGCAAAGCCACATGAAACCACAGCCAGCACTGCCAGGATCTTCCCAGATGGAGACTCCTTCACTGGGAAATGCTGCAGTTAAATTGCTTCTCCCAGCACTGCTGCTCAGACCTGGTTAAATGAGAAGGCACAGCTATGGTTGAGTCCCAGCGCAGAATCACGCAACCTCGCGGTCCAGCCCCGAACACTGTCCAAAAAAAAAAAAAAAAAAAAAAGGAAAACAGGCTATTTTCAAGACTTTTCCAGCTGCTTTCTTTCTCCTCAGCTCCCCTTTCAGCAAAGCACTATCTAGGACACACAACCAGTGCGTGAAATCACTCCTTCCGTCTCCCTTCCAAGGCTACTGTTGCTGGGCCAAGACAACGTGGAGCAGATGACGGCGTTGCTGCAGGTAATTAGCGGTGCTGCCTTCAGTCCAGGCACGCCATGTACACGTACACTGTGGCTCCTGGTGTCCTGGGGGAGCAGAAATGAGTGGCAGCTGTGGCAGGTCCATCTGGGCTGGAGCGCGCGAGGACAAGGCAGGCTGGAGGACGCACAACTACAGAATTAAGAGGAACACGTCATTGGATGGATTCCCAACAGGGATGGCAGAAAGTACGCTCAGTTTGTGCTTCTCGGTGACCCACTTCCAAACCTTCCTATTCCCTAAATGGAATCTCCTTCAATTTATAACCACTCTGTCTCTTCTCTGGTGCTAAGAAGCCATTATCACTGTGTCTACCCCAAGCCCTCACAGCTGACTTTAGGTGCCAGTTCTTTTTGCTGCAATAACAATAACCTGTGTATGTAAGGTTGGCCAGCTGAACAACTGTGCTGCCTGCAGAACTGAGAGATTTAGCAGGGCAGCCATGTCTGGAGATGGGAAAGGTAAAGGGAAGGGGAATGGGAAGGGGGAAAGAAAAGGGGGAAGGGAAAGGGAAAGGGAAAGGGAAAGGGAAAGGGAAAGGGAAAGGGAAAGGGAAAGGGAAAGGGAAAGGGAAAGGGAAAGGGAAAGGGAAAGGGAAAGGGAAAGGGAATGGACATGACTTTCTGGATCACTTGAATGACCAGGGTTATCTGAGACTCCATGCTTCTCAGCCCATTGAGTCCATTCCCTGCCAGTGGTAAAGCTCCAAGAAATCCCATGGAAGTACATGGCTCTCCCATCAAAATCAATACGAGGATATAGAGATTTTGGTAGGAAATGGGGAGGTTGGCACGAGGAGGCGTGAACAGGGGCACTGGGGTGTGGACAAACACAGGGATGGCAGGGCCCCAGACCAGCAGGCCACCAAGACTACAGCACATTCCTATGTGTTTCAGTAGAAGAAAAATGGACCAGATTAAAATGAGGGCCAGGCAGGAACTGTTGGAGAAACAACAGCAGGAACATAAAGACAAGGACTGGAGTCATAAGTCTCCAGTAGACAGGCAAAAGGCAGAGAGTAAAAGGGCACTGATGTACAGTGACTCACAGTGGTGGCACAGGGTGCACACAGGAGGCACCTGGAGGGTACCAGAGGCTCACTCCAAGTCCACGCATCCCAATCTTGGAAGCCATAAGGCAGGAAGAGGATTTCACAGTCAGCATCTCCTATGGCTGCTCTGTCACAGCAAGTACCGTGGATAGATTACGTGGATACGCACGTCCTGGCACTTCCAAGTATGTGGGCATAAGAGAATGCCTGCAAGGGAAATCAATTTCATTTTAAAATAAAATCTTCATTTCCTATATGGACTTGCGCTGAGCTTCGCTACATTAGCTGAGCTTTGTTGCTGCGACGTTGAGACAGATATGCTTTAGATTCCAGATGTTTTGAATTTTCTGTCTATTTGTAATAATAATGATAACAATCATACAGAACAAAATAATTCTTACAGTTTTTGTACGTAAATTGAAATGTTTCCCAAATGTTTTGTGAATGTGTTCTAGTTATCATTATGTACAATGAGGGAGCAGATACGTACTGTCCTGGCTTATTCCTGCGGGGCACCCACTCCTCTGGAAAATTATCTTCCCTGTCTAAGAGAGTTTCCAATTGCAAAAATGATGATGGCGCTGATGATTATGATGACTATTTCTCCCAGGAAAAAGAAATATGATATAGAAATATGCTGAAGTACAGTCAGATCTGAGAGCGCGTCTCAGTAATAATTTAAATTAAAAATATTAAAGGCGTATGTTGTCATTACCCAAACACTCACATATTGCAGCCATACCGTGCAATAATCAATTCCAAAATTCAATTGAAATAGAATTAATCGATTATTTATTCTCTGGCTCCAGATTAGGGTACAATTGTTATGACAGATATGCCAGCTCCTTTGAGGTTTTGGGCTTACTTCACCCTTGAAGCACCAAGAGCTGGCCAGCCAGCACGTACTGGGAAGAGTTTAGAGATGTTCCCATGGGCAGGGCAGTGCCAGCACTGGACCTCACCATCTCCTCCCATTCCTCTTCCCTACCTGAGACCCTCTCCAAGCTCCCTGTGCTGGAACCGTGCCCACGGAGCAGACCATTTGGAAAAGTTGGTTTTACTCACAGCGAGTTGTAGCTTCAGTCTCCTTAATAACATCGACATCAGTCATTTTCTGAAAGTGGAGCTCGTGATGGCCATTTCCCAATAAAAGTGGATTCCTCAGTCTCAGACCTAGAAAAAAAACTGCAGTAATGAAGGCCAGCCAAAGAAAATGACCATTACTTATTTTATTTCACTCTTAACTTTTAAATTCGAGCATGATTTTGCAGAGTTTTTATTATAGGAACTTTGAAGCATTGGTATTATTCTCCGGGGAGGGCGCGAGATACATGAAATACCCACGCATAAAGCCGGGCGTGTTGGCGGATGTGCCATTAAGTGCCGCTAATCGCACGCCACATTTATTGTCCAAGGTCAGAAAGCTATTCTGCCTTCAAAAAGGAAGCGCTGCAAGTTGGAGCAGGATGAAACCCATTCTTTGTGGGTATGTGTCCAATTGAGGACAAGAGAACCTTGCAGCTGCGTCCCTACACATCCTTTCAGACCTGGCGGTGACAAAACCCCGTGTGATCGCAGGGGTGACTTAATAAGAGGCGAAAAGTTACAGCAGGGCCATTACTCCGTGCTGCAGCCCCTGTGTGCAACACAAAGGCAATCCGGCACGGGCTATTTCGCTACTATTTATTTTTTTTCTCATTAGCACTAAAGACTTGGAGGTGACCCTCGTACATACTCTGGCACACAGCGATGTTTTCCACTATGGTAATACCATTAACCCGTTGTGAGTCTGCTTCCAAAAACTCCTTCCTGTACCAAAGGCATTCAGAAGGAGACAAAGTTCCTTAATGGCTGTTTGCAAGACCTCCTTATTTTCTGCTGACAAATGTGGGAATGGGAGAAATGCAATGTTTGCATGGAGCAGTTCCTGATCCTGAGTGTTTCATCTGCTTTATCATCAAGGATTATAGGTCAGAGTCTGGGCTCCAAATGTGTGTTACCTACTGCTTGGCATGCATTAGTCATCCTTCCCTCTTGAAATCACTGTGAAAGGCGCCCGATGAGAGGGCATGAATAGCTAATAGTGGGTCCTGGAGGCTGCAGTGTGTTCATCAGGCAAACACGTGCACACCGGAGAAATCAGGGTGTATTCACAAACGGAACAAAAGGCAGAAATTCAGAGAAATGAATTCCCTCAAGGGCATGTGATGGAAGATGCCTCCAGCCTACCTCTCTCCTCCTGCTGGCTTGCACTGCTGGTGGCTGGGAGTTGTCTGTCTGTCCCAACGCAATGCTCCTCCTCCCCACCAGGCAAGGTGCATGCAGATGACACCTACCTACCAGAGATGCTCCCACATGGCTGCTTCCCCAAGGAGGAGAATGTCTATTAATGCTCCCAGTCAGCACAAGCTGTCATTCCCACCACCCCAAAACGAGCAGACAAAAGTCCTACCTGGGACCCAGCGTGGGATGAAGCATCCCCCAGGAGCTCAGCCCTGCTGCCCCTGTCCCCAAGCTTCACAACAGCCACTCTCTGCCTGGCAGGTTTCATTTCACTGCTGAAACAAGAGAGGGAAAATTGCCCAAAAACCCAGCAGAGGCGCTTGGAGCCTTGCTGCACCCAGGGCTCTGGTTTGTGCAAGGACCCTCCAAGTCCCCCCCCTTCCCTGCCAGCACCAAACAAAGTCCAAAGAGCTCGTTACTCAGCTCAGAGCATCGGCAAAGCTTTCCCCACTCTCAAGCAGAGGCTGAATGTCAAATGAGAGCAATAAAGGAGCGCAGTGCCCACTGAGCGCTCACAGGTCAGGTGGGAGAGAAGCAAAAGGGCTGAAGAGCATTGTGTGCTGCTGTGGTTTGAGCAGCGCAGAGGGATGCTGGGGGTGAAGCAGCTCGCGTGGGCCAGCTCAGTGCCATGCACATGAGGCTGGGTGCAAAGGGATTGGGATGCTACTGGGGTGGCAGGAGCAGCCCTGCTCAGGTTCCATGAGGAAGAAAGGGGCCCAAGGCTGTGGAAATGAGAAGGGCACAGCTACCATGTCTATGCCCAGCCACTGCTAAGCAGAGCATTAACAAGAATCCCACCACACCTTTTCATTAGCTCAGAGATGCTGAGGGCAGGGATCGCTGCCTTCCGCCCACCTCCCTGCCCATGGCAGCTCACCCACAGCACTTTGCATCCAGCCCATGTCTCAAGGGTCAGCGAGCATGGGGGGTTGTAGATGCAGCACAGCGCTCATTGGCAGTCCTGACATGCATGGGAACTTGACATTTAGTGAAAGGGCCTTTTGCAATAGGTAATTCTGCACTTCATGAAAATTTGTTTGCCCTTCCTAATCTCTGCTGCCAGCACAGCCTTTTGTGTGGCTCTACCTGGGTTGCAATCAGAGGACTTCTCTCCATGTCTGATCCTGACAACCCGAACATTTGTCAGGGCTCCGCTACCTGCCTTTATAGTCTCGCCCAGGAGTCCCACCGTGTTCTGTGCATACGGATGAGGGCTGAGCCTCCTTTGACACAGCAGAGACGGTCGTAGCTGTGCTCATCTTCACAGAGTCCTAAATCAGCTCTGAACGAGGACTCGTCCTTTCACAGCATCCCGCAGTCAGGTCCAGGGCAGCACATCCCATCGCGGAGCCTTTCAACACGCCGCGTGCCATGCAGCTGGGTGATGGGAGCCAATGGTGTGGGTCACCCTCCGTGAGCACATAACGTTTGAACTGCCTGCCTTCAGCGTGCCCCGTCTCCTTAGCAAATTATCATCATTTTCCTCCTTCTGCCTTCTGCTCCTTTTTTAAACAATTTCTCTCCCCAGGTTTCCTTTAACTCCTTGTTATTGAGAGTGGAGCTACAGAGGCTGAGGGCTCCAACAAGATCCAGCTCTCCAGGCATTGGAGCAGCAATTCAAGGCAGTTACTTTCTTAAGTCTCATCCTCAGTGCTAACTCATTCTCTTCTGTCACTTTTTTCTACCTTTCATATGAAGGAGGAGGAAAATAGGAAATAAATAGGTGACCAAACATATTGCAAAATCCTTCTTTGTGGTTGATTGACATCCTTCACCATTCTCCGCATCACCACATTTTTCTCTGCTTTTTTTTGTGCATCCTCATGTCCCTGGGATGAGAATGAATGGCCTTGGGATCCAGGGGAGGCTCAGGTGGTATATCAAGAAAAAATTATTCTCGGAAAAGATGGTTGTGCATGGGCACAGGCTGCCCAGGTAGGTGGTGGAGTCATTGTCCATGGAGGTGTTCAAGAACGGTGGAGATGTGGCACTGAGGGACGTGGTCAGTGGGCATGGTGGGGATGAGATGATGGTTAGACATGGTGATCTGAGTGGTCTTTTCCAACCTTAATGATTCTATGATCTATGACTCTATGCAGTACACACGGGGTGCCTTAGTACTTATCCCATCACCCCCTGTCCCATTCCTTGCTGCTCCTTTTCTCCTCTCCATAAGAGCAGAGGTAACTCTCGGGGAGCGTGCTGGAGCCGATGGCCATCACACAGTGCTCTGGGATGGGACATCTGTGATCACACTGGTGCCTCACCCAGAAGGATCCCTCCTTCCCTCGCAGCAGAGTGCTGCAGCAAAACAAGTGCATCAGTAAATCACCAGGGTCCTACAGAGAGGGCTTAATCCCAGAAGGCACATCAAATATTTATTTTAAAGCAGAGAAATAAATAGATGAAAACACTGACGGAGGACACTCTGCCCTCACATCAATCCCGTTGCTGGACAGTGCTTGGTGGTGGGGGAATTGTACTTTGCCACCAATGCCTGCAGAGCTGGTGGCCCATCAGGTCACCCACCAGGAGCCACCAACCTTCTGCAGGGAGGAGAAATCCTTCCTTTTGTCCCCCAATAGCCCTTGCCCCAGCCCAACTCACCCCACACCACCCCACACCACCACTCCATTCTGGCTTTGATAATATCAAGTCGCCCAGGCCTGACTGCCCAATCAACATTAGAATCATAGGTTCATAGAATCTTTAAGGTTGAAAAGAACTCTAAGATCACCAAGACCAACCCCAACCCATCCCCACCATGCCCACTGACCACGTCCCTCACTGCCACATCTCCACAGTTCTTTAGCACCTCAGGGATGGTGACTCCACCACGTCCCTCAGCAGCCTGTGCCAGTGCACAACCACTCTTTTGGAGAAGAAATGTTTCCTGATATCCAGTCTGAACCCCTCCTGGCACAAATTAAGGCCATCACCTCTCATCCTCAGTTATTACCTGGGAGAAGAGACCAACTCCCACCTTGCCACAACCTCCTTTCAGGTAGTTAGGATCAGGCTATTATTCTCAGTACCTCACATGATAATTTAGCTGAGCTCCACGCATGCACAAGGCAGATTTGTTGGAAAACCATTTAGCCATGAGAGTGGGAATACCCCCTCGTGGTGGTGAGCTCCAAGGAGACACTTTTCTTACCCTACCAGAAATATCCTTGCTGAGGTCATGTATTTAATGTAGCAGGCTTCTACTTGTAACTCCTTAGGGTCTGTGTGAAGGAGGCTGAGGCACCAGCGATGTGATCTAAGCCAGTGTACAAAATTCAGCCACATTTCAGTGTGTCAGGAAAATAAATCTCGAAGCAGACACAGAATCAAAGCATCTCAGCCCAGCTTGCAACACCAATGGTTATTCAAGAGATCAATCAGGGCTATGAAATGCTGTCTCTCCCAAATCAATGAACTCAACAGAAAGGTGCCTATTCATTATTTGAGCTCAAGCTTGGCCTCATTGCACCAGCCGAACAAAAACTTGTCTGATAATGATAACTGCAAGACAAGGGCTGGAGAAAAGGATTGTCCACCCTGTGTGGAGCATTATGATGGGAGGCATCAGCCGCACCGCGGGTCTCGGGCCTGAGTGCTTCTCAATCACAGCCTCATGCTGCTGGGGATAATGTGTCACACTTAAATATCAGCGTCTTCTCCTTTAGTACCCCTGCAAACTGCATTCAATATGGACACATTACATTTGTTTCATTGTAGGCAGAAGGAGTTGTGACACAAAATGCAACAAACAAGCAGGAGTGAGGGAGAAAAAAATCCTTTCTCCGCTTATTTCTTGCGTGGGAGTAGAAGAGCTAGTGCCATACTGGCTACCTTTTAAACTTCCTTTTGTATTTACACAAAGGCAGCTTTGAGATCTTCTGCCTCAGTTTCTCTGACAGAGCCCTCCAGGTGACAGACACCTGGGTAAAACAGACTTGTCCTCTGCTGGATGCTGAGGAAGTGTCGAGGCTCAACAAGATGCTTGCCGGGGTTAGGAACACAATGCCACAAAGCTCCTTAGACCACACTGGGAGTAATGTCCTGTTTTTGTCAATTCATTCGAAGGGAGATATTTTTGTGTTGGAGAGAACGCAGTGTAAAGTCGTTTAGACAATAAAGGAGTGACAGGATTTCCACAGGAGAAGAGATTAACCAAAGTGGGATTATTTTGTTCTGAGAGAAGATGATTAAGAGGTGGCATGATTGAAGTATTTAAACTGGCTCAAGGTTATTATCAAATTAAGCTGTATTGGAGATTGCCGGGCAGCCCTCACTCAAGGGCAGAGTGGAGGGCTTTGCGGCAGCCTCTCCCATGGCAGAAGGAGTGGTTTGGGCTGAACCAGGACAGTCATGGATGGAGAAAGCAGACATGGGCTGCTGCGTGCCACCCAGCAGTGGCTGCAATAGGCTGGAGAGCTGCATGATGCTTGCAGATGACCTTAACCTTGGCACCAGTTTTTGTGATGCACTTTAGTCTTGCACCTCTTCTGTATTCAGGCAGAGCCCTGGTCTGTACAGCACTGCCTGCTGATCCTGCTGGCCTCCAGCTCAGCCCTGTGCGTTTCTGTTTCATTCTTGTGCCACTTTGGATTCTCTGCCATGCCCGCTGTGTCAAAGCCATGACAGTTCTCCGTACCCTTCACACTAGGCAGAGTGATTTCTTGGGTTAGCAAATTCTAGTTGCTCTGCAGAGGGTTAATTTAGGGCCTTTGAGTAAGCTCCATCTAAAATTTTTGCTCCAGATCACAATCAGATTTCAATCTCTTACCGCAGATTCAGCACCCATAATTGCAAAATTGGCACTTCAGACCTTGATGAGCTGCAAATGTCTCTATGGTTTCACCTTCTTGCACATGCTCCAGTTGAGAAGCCCTCTCTCATGTGCATCGTTTTCATGTTGAGTGTAGCACTCCTTCAATTTCTTCAATAGGACTTTGTAATTACTCTCCACTTCCTGAGTTAACTAAAGAGTGTTAAACCTCTGAGTACTCCAGGCCCCACCCTTACCAGCACCAAGTCTCCTTTGCAGCTTCCTTTGGCTACCCTGTTTTTGATCTCTCTCATCTGTATTTCACATCTCCAGGGAATTTCAGCTCTGGCTGCTGCAAGGGCTTCAGGCTCCTTCTCCCCATCTCCCAGGTTCCCCTTTGCTTCTGCGGTGAGTACAACACTCACTCACCAGCAGAGGTTCAATGTCTTGTGTCTTCTGCGTGCAAATCCCATAGGCAGCGCTCAATGGGAGACCTGCCCACAGCTCACATGAGTTCACACCTCTTCCATTGGTGATGGAAGGAAAACCCACCTCACCCTACCAGTCTGCAGAGGGAGGTGTGAATTTAGGCCAAGGGGAAATGGTTTCAAATGAAAAGAGGGGAGGATTAGATTGGGTAAAAGGAAAAAGCTCTTTACAATAGCAGTGGTGTAGCACTGGAACAGGTTGACCAGGGATGTGGTGGATGCTCCATCCATGGAGACATCCAAGGTCAGGTTGGAGTAGCACCATCCATGGTGGGTCAGAAGAATCCCATCCCAGAGGTGGTTTTGTCTCCTCCTCATTCACACACTGCCCAGACAACTGCTCCGAGTGATGGCCGTGTTACCAGCACCAGCATCCTCATAAGTTTACAGGTCCCAAACACATTTAGTCTCTGTCAGAGAACATGAGCAGCCTAAAAGATTCTTCTTGATTGACAGGTGAGTTTTCATCATGAGAGCCCAAACAAAAGCAGCAGCTTTCTGTGGGTTGGCTGCCCCACACCGCAACATCCCCCAGCTGCCTTCTGCTGCATGGAGAGCCCACGCACGGTGCCTGGGAGGAGAGCAAGCAGCTCATCTGCGCTCACCAACATCTGCACAGCCCAGCAGGGAGACACCACATGCATGCTTAAAAAGGGCACCGCAGCACAACAACCAGGTCTGCCCCGTTGGGTCAGCAACAAAAGCAATTAGCTGGCATAGGTGGGAATGGGGACTTTGGGCTCTGCTTATGCAGCTGATGAGGGATCATCTGTCAGTCTTGGCCTCTCCTCGGAGCAATCCCCTGGCTGCAGCTACGAGCCAGGGAAGCAAATGCTTCTGCAAGGCCAAGAGCTGGAATCCCACTGCAAGGCTGGGATGTTCACCCTAGCTCTTCAGCTCCACGTGCAAGCCTGGCCAGGAGCTACCAAGAGTGTCACAGGGGAGGTTTTATACTTTTTTTCCCCCCAGATTGTCTTCTTCCTGCTGGGACACTCATCCCAGTTCTTTCCAACCTCACTTTTACCATCAACCTGGGCACAAGAGCTTCAGGAGTGGTCCTTGTAGAGCTATGCCCACTCCTGCAGTGGTTTCTGTCTGATGACCACACACAGCTCACACCCATCGAGCTGCCCCAGCCCCAGCTCACTGCCCTGCCCCACATCCCGTGCTCAAGCACGGGACGCATCTCAGCAGGACCTTGTCAGAGGAATGCCAAACCCCTCAGTAAGTTCATCACATCACTGCCCTTCCCCTGCAGCAGACAGGGGCCAGGGCAGGGGAGTGCTCCTAATGAGTATGCTTTGAAGCCATCCTAATAGAGGCCACTAATGATTCTGCATTAGTGTCCTCCTGTCACTTCTCTGCCTGCCGCTGATGTGCCTGGGCACTGACGCATGCCAGCATGATGTTTGCATCACCCTGAGCCAGGGAGGAGAGAGATCACAAGCAGGGGACAAAGTCCCACTGGGGGTGGGACAGCAGGGTGCGTGCTGGCAGATGCTATGGGGATGTGTGGATGGACAGACAGGGGTGTGTGCTGCAGCTGTGCCCCTTCTCAGACTGGCTTGGCAGAACACGCTGACCTGAAGGATGCCTGGGTGAGCATCTCTTACATCCTCTGCTGGAACTTGGTCTGAACTATGATCCAAAAACAGGAGCCCAGGTCAACCTGCCCCACTACCCCCAGGACAGTGTCCAGGGTTCACCAGCAGTGCACTCCCAATTGTCATGGGGGAATGGCGAGATACCTTGGCTCCTTCTGAAATCCTGAAGGACATGGGTGAGGCCCTCTCATGCCACATCTCTTCTGCACGTAGGTAAAGTCTACTGAGAGCCAAAGCAAGTTATTCCTAGAGCCTGGCAGGTGGAAATCCTTCACTCTCTGCACCCAAGTGCCAGCATCACTCCTTCCAGCATTTTGCCAGTGTTTCTTGGGAGCTGGACAAATGCTGAGTTTGAGAGTTTGGCAGCTCCTGGTTTCAGGCAAACACAGAGCCTTGTCCTGCAGCAGTGGGAAGGTCTCAGCGCCAGCATCTGTCAGCAAGGGGACATCCTCTGCAATGCTCAAAACATCACTGCTGAGACCATGCTGGTAACTCTGGCCATAAGCACGAGTCTGTTTGTGGGATGGGAGAGCAGCATCTTCCCCTGGACAAAAAGTGGAGGAAGAACTGGGAGAAGAGCAGCGCTAGCACTGGGGTGACTGCAGAGCATCCATCTGAAGAATAAAGTTGTGCACCGGCACAAGCACCAAACTGCCGATGCACCTGGGCTTTCTGGGATGCTCTGAAGCAGCGGGAAGCCCAGGGAGAAGACAAGTGACAGACGTCCATGAGGACCGTGGGGTCCAATAGCAAGGTGGGGAGGGAAGGACCCCAGGACCACGGCAGACATAGGGCTGGTAGATCCATGAGGGCTGGTGGGAAGCAGCCTGAGGGAAGAAGCAGGCTCTTGCTCAGGCGTTCTCAGAGGGAGGAGGAGGAGGAAGGGCACCCTTGGCACCCACCACCTTTCCTCTCCCCCTTCTCCCACTTGACATTTGGAGTGTGAATGTCTCCGTGTTTGGTGCTCGTGGAGATCATTTCTCCTGGAAGGAGAAGGAGGTGCCGACAGCAGCAGCCGCAGGGACGCAGCTTTCCTCTAATGAACTAGAAAATAGTTTCCCTTTAATACTGATTATCCTGGAAGCCAGCTGAAGTGAATGTGATTTACATAAAGATGAACCCGCTCGGCACAGTCTTCCTCAGCAGCACCGGGCAGCTCGGCAGCAGTGCGGGCTGGGTCCCAGCCAGGGAGCTCTGCTCTGCTCTGCTCTGCTCTGCAGCATCCCATGAGCTGCTTCGGCAGCTCCATCCGCCACTGAAAGGACTCAGATCCTGCCGTGCCTGGATGGCTGTGCAAGAAACTGGTCTGGAAAGCTGATCTGGCTGGAAAATCAAAAAATAAAAGCTAAAAACCTATGACTCAGCTCCCTGCATGAGCAGCAGAGCCAGGGCTGGGGAGGCAGTGGATCACGGTGTTCAGCAGTAGCCTGGCTTGCACCATATGCTAGGCTGCTTGCACAGTGCACAGCACTGCCCATGTGCATTCCTGAGCACTGTGAAGTTTTGCACCTGAAGGCATTTCCATGCATGGAGTATGGAATATTGCACCCTGAGAAGTGCTGGCCAGCAGTCCTTCTCGGTGCATGAGTGTCAGCTTGCAGCCGGGGTGCAGATGGGTGCAGGCTCACAGAACTTGGACACGCTGCACACGAAGGAGAGGTCTGGGTGCATAGTTTCTGCATGCTCACATCCGTGTTTGTTTGTACTGATGTATGCATTGCACTTGTTTGCATCTCTGGCATATTTGTGGCTAATGCCTTACTAATCGTGCTACCGCATAGCATATGCCCCTGCACCAAGATTCTCCATCTGCACCATATGTGACAAATTTGGGGGTGGTGGGGATGTACACACGAGCCCTGCAAACACGGAGGCATGCAATCTGGCCTCCTGTAAGTGCAGCGGGTGCCCACGCTTGGCCGTGGGCATGCAGCGTGCATGAGGAGCAGCCACCAGCCCACAGCAGGTGCTGCTGCCAGGGAGCCAGTGAGCCCCTCTGCCGTGTGCATGGCTCGGTCAGCAGTTCTGACTTCTTCTTAGATAGATTATGTTGTCGACTAATAACCACATAAAATATTCAGGAGCTTACTGCTCTGCCAGAGGCACTGCGGAGATGAGCGTGCCAGGAGATGGATGGGCTGTGGGCTTGGGAAGCTCACACTGCGCCGGGAGCTGGGGAGCCGGGCTCTGCTCTTAGGAAGGAGATTTGTTCTCTGAGTGCTGCTCCAGAGGGAGAGCAATGAGCGGGGTCGTGCTGCTGGAGGGGGCTCAGCGGGGTTCAACCCTGCTCCTTGGATCCCTAGGGATGCTAAATGAACGCGCAGATTTAGCACAGGGCAGGGAGTGCCACTAGGAATGTGGGGTTCAGCCCATCTGAGGCTCCAGTGGGAGCTCCACAGTGCTCCATGCTGGGTGCCAGCACAGCATCTTCCTGTGCCAGAGCCCAGGCTTGGGACCCTCTCTCCTCCTGGGGACTCCCAGGGACCATGCATGGCCTCCCGTGGCTTTTCTTCCTGCCCAGCAGCTCAAAGGACCGGAGCCAGGGATGAGATGCTCCAGAGGTGCTGGGAGCAGAGCCCCAGGCCATGACAGCAGTGTGCAGTGCTGGTGATAGTGGTAGTAGCAGTGGCTCCAGAGCTGGAGGTGGGAGCCCACTGCAGTGCTGGGAGCCATGCAGCCATGCATTCTGCACCAGCCACTGCAAAGCAGCACTGACTGCAGGTCAGCTTCTGTCTGCCTCCACTGCAGGTTGGGGGTTGGATGGAGGGAGAGAAGGGAGACTGAAATAGGTGTCCTGCTCATCTCCTTCCTGCCATGTAGAGTTATACAAACAGCTGCTTTCCTGCTTATATTGCTTGTCCTGGAAGGATTTGTTCTTTGTTCTGTTCTTGGGCATAGCAGGAAAAGATGCATTCGTCTTCATTTTGCAGAAAGGGCACTGGTGGCGTGCAGGACGTGCAGTCCTCAGCACACCCAGCAGTGAGGATGTGTGGTTGGTGTTCTCACGGCATTTCACCCACCCAGCAATGGGCACATGTCCAGGTAATGCCTGGGTGCGTTAGCAGTCCCCATGCCTGATGTTCAGCAGTGCCTCCTGCCCAGAGCCCCAAGACCCAGAGCTCCAGCACCTCCCATGCTCAGCTCACATCTGAGCTACCCCAACTGGGGCTGCTCGGCATCCCAGCCCTGTGTGGGGCACTGGGTGAGTGAAGGGCTTGGGGTCGAGTGCCCTCTGTGTGTACTGAAGCCGGCTTCATCCTTTTCTTCTTGCCAGAAGCTCCCACGGACACTAATCTCACCATCCAGATCTCTCATGCTGCTCTCAGCCCTGCCAATGCACTGGCATAACCTGTAGCAGATGCAGCCAGGGAGTGAAGTGGAGTCAGATCAGCCTTTACCTGTGCAATGCTTCACACACAGCTTTGCATTTCTCTCCCACAAACTGCTTCTCCAGGGGATGGAACAGCGGAACCCACCATGGGTCCCATGGGCTGGAGCAGCCCCAGGACCTGTTTGCCCACCCCCAGCTCTGAGCCGGGACGTGGGCCACTGGGAGTCAGTAAAACATATCACCCAGCCGTGGCACTGCAGGGGGATTTTGTTTTGTAAAAGGATTTATTCATAAAGTCACAGCAGCAGCAAACCAATCCTTGTCCTCCGGGCCCTGCAACGTGTGTATAAAGTAAATTAGAACAAGGTCTGCATGTGAAGGCTATAAACTAACATCAGACTGGTTGGGAATGGGAGGGAGAGAAGGAGCCAGAGAGCAAGAGAAAAAGGCAGAGGAAGAGGGAGGGGAGAGCCCTTTCATAATTCACAGTTCCTGAAATAAAAATAAGGCTGGAATCATGTTTTGGGTGGAAGGGAAAGTGCGTAGGAAGTGTGTACTTGCCAATCTGCCAAAAAAAGTTGCTTTTTATTTTCTTAGGAAGGCAATTATGTATTTTTGTCATTCACTTCCTACTTTGAAGCAGTGGAACCTGCTTTGCTCAAACTTTCCAGAACAATTTGCCCTCAGGCTACTGCCAGAACTGTAAGACTTACACCCCAAAGATGAAAGAAGGAGAGTGCCAGAGCCCCGCTCCACATCTGCAGAGCAGCGGCACCTGTGAGCCTGGAAGTGGCCGTGTCTGCATCTCTGTCGCACGGCACTGGGAGCCACCCGCTCCTCTCCCCACCCCAACCGTGCTCTGCAAAGGAAGGGGGATGCTGAGCTTCACTTTGTCCTGACTCAAGTTAGAAGCTCATCAGAGGGAGGCAGGGTTGCTATGAGGGGCCCTGTTGTCCTGCTGGGATGGGCAGCATCTCTGCAGGACTTGCTCAGGATGTCCTGTTGGCCTCCACTACCTCCAACCCCGGTGTGTCAGTGGCCCTTTGGATATCTTCCATCTCAATGAAGACATTTCTGCTGGCAGCTGTGAGTGAGAAAACTGTTTGGGTAGCAGGTTGCCCACACCTAAGGACACAATTTCACAGCTGGTCTTCTCCAATGAAGAATGAAGTGCATTGTCAGAGATGTTAGCTTTCATCTCAATCAGTAGGTTGTTTTCACTTGCTATAGACAATGCAAGGAAGATAAGGCTGCACAGAGGTGCAGAGGTAGCATTTTGGTCTTGCACGGTGTGTGTGACCAGGTAGCAGCATCCTCAGGGCCCCTGGCTATGTGTGCATCTTACCATGCTGAGAGCAATCCCTGCCGCCGCTCCCTGTCTGCGGTACCAAATGCCACCAATAAATTACTAATAACAAGGATATGTACCTTGGAAAACAAGCCAGCGCCTGTGGGCGGGATGGGATCTATTTTCTAACTCAATGTAAACACCACAGTAACTTTGATATTCATGATATTCATATCCACAAGGCAGTAGCTGGGCATTAAGGTCACCAGATAGCAGCATTACAAGCAGCACATTACAAAGATGCATGGGCTCGAAACCCCCACATGCAGATAAGAGTGACCCAGCTATGCCCATAAGCATTCCTGCTTGGTGTGATAGCTCTATCTCCCTCTTCCTTGTCCCACAGACAGCCTTAACACTGGCATACAATGAGTATGGATGGGGCTGGGTGCGTGGAAGGGCAACTGGGAGCTGTGAGCCATGGGTTGGGTGGCTGCCGCTGGGGCCAGGGAGGGTGCACACGTGCTGGTGGTGGGCAGGTGAGGAGGAAATGCAACCATGAGACTGTGCACGAGGGCTTTGCAGCTGCATCATGAGAGGAGTGCTCTGCCCGTGTCTCTGCGCACTGGGAAGGCAAGCTAGCAAAGACAGACGTTGGTAATTAAGAAGCGAACCAATTAGAGCTGACTGAAAAACTGTTGTGCATTGGAGAACATATGCAGCGCAAAGCAGTCCTTTATTTCACAGCCTGTATTCTCTTTTTTTCCCCAAGACCTTTCCTAGAAAAAGTCAAGTTTCCAGAAGGTGCAAAACCGATGACTTGAACGGTGGGACCATGAGCAGCATGATGAGGAAAAGGCCTAGTGAATGAACTTCATGTTTGCAGTAATTAAGAAACTGTCTAAATTCCTAAATCCTGATTTTGAAATCGTTTGGTTGACTTGACACGTGGAAGTCCCAGAGCTTTTAATTCAAGTATAAAGCTTGATTGGCAAATTAATAAAAGGCTATGAATGAAATTAATGAAAGATTAAAGACCAACAGCTCATGCTGATATAAAAATTACTCTTCCAAAATAGGTTATGCAATAATTAGAATAAGTTACCACCATGTTAATATTAATTCTGATATAACGTTTAGTCATTGATTAGATTTACCGATTCACAGCGGAGATCTAAAATCTTATATACATTTGTTGAATCTTTGCAGGCACTCTTAATCATCTTTATTTTCCATTCCGTAATTTCTAAAATTGCTATAAAGTGAATTTTCATTAATAAATTGCATAGTCGAGCACTCGAGTTTGCAGTTTCACTAAGCAGAATGAGGCCTAAAGAGCTATTAGGACCATGGAATGGGTAATTGATTAACGGAAATGACTTGGTCAATGCGCTCCGAATCCTCTAACTAGGACGCTGCTTCGATGTCAAAATCCTCACCTCGTATCAGCTGGGAGAACTGATCAAAGGGACAATATGAGAGAGCGTTAGCCCGGGTTTTGCTAACGGAGCACTAAGTGGGGTCACCTGAAGAAATCTGTAGTTAGGGTTTGTGGATTTGTCTCCAGCGTGTGAGCATGGGTCCATAGCCTGTGTCAGAAAAAGGAAGGAACTTATTACTGCCCATTTGCAGAGATTGCTTGTGTCACTGTAATTAGGCCAGGTGAGGTGTCAGCCTCATATTCAGAGGCTACAGTAAAAACAAGAAGCATTAACTGGGTAGGATTAGGATCCGATGCCAAATTCATGCTTGCTTCTGCTTTTTCCAGCGTTACTGGGGATGTTATTTCATCCGGTAAACTAAAATGTAGATCAGCAATGTTTCTCAACTGAGAATATCCCAGTATTTTAAAATAAAGTTTATTTAGTAATTGTATTCATCTTTATCATTACCTGCTGCCTGCTTTGCAGTCCTTTTGTCAATACGTTGTATTCTTTTATGGACTGTGCAACTTATTGCAATGCTTCTCTCTCTGTCTTGTTTTTGGCAGCTGATAACTGAATTCTTTTGTCTCTGATCACTTATTCTTGCTTTATAGTGTACTAAAAAAAAAACCCACACCAGTAAAAATGTGTAAATCGAGCGTATGCAGCTGCATATATATGTTTTTTCTTGCTGGATGAATGCATGCACACACCCTTGCAACCTCAACCTACGCTGCCCATTCCAGTGCTGCACAGAGCCCTACATCTGCTGCAAAGGGGAAGAAAACCATGAGCTCTGTGCACGACCTGGAACCTCAGCTCCTTGTTGGCTGATCATGACTGTCTGCATCTATTCTATCTGGCTGAGCTCTTCATAGGTCCATCCACAAAGAAAGACAAAGCAACCTGATCCTAATGCACATCTCCTCAACCCTTTGCCCTGGGATGCATGATGAGCACCATACCCTGGACCCGTCTAAGTCCTGCCCTTGGGTGTTGCCCAGCTGTTTCCCATCTTTGTAGTGATGCTAAAGCATCTGGTACCAAATCTCAAGACATGGCCAAGCTCTGAACCCAAGAACATGGAATTTTCCATTCTGGGGTCAGTCAGGGATTGGTGCTGAAGGAGGACTGGGTGTCCTCCTGTGTGCTGCATCTGCTCAGGCAAGCCCTGGCCCTGAGCTCTCCCTCTCCTGCGTCAGGACTGTGGGGAAGAGCTGAAACCTGTTGTGCAAGACGGCCCAATCACCTCCCTGAAGCTTGCTGCTGCAAATCACATTTTGGTAGGAGATGATTTTCACTTTCCTTGTAACTAATGAAAAACCCTTTAATTCAACGTGTTGATGTTATAGCTCAGGCTGAAGATCTCTTCCCTGGAATACAAATAGAAATGGGACCCATGCTTTTGCAGATAAAGATAGTTTTAAAGTATTGGTTTGTTTTTTTTTTCCTGTGGATTTAACATGCATTTGTTTCCTTATTCATGAAATGCCAGAGTGGGTGTGATTTCTCTGTCTAAAATGCCCATATCTAGCCCAGATCTGTCCCGAATGCAGCCTTGGCAGTACATGTGCCTAAATCCCAGCCTGCCTAGATGGACTGCAGAACTACATGTCTCCCAGGGGCTTTCATAGACTCCAGGAGCCGTTTTGTGCCAGGAGATGGTGCTGGGTGGGACCAAGGACCTCGTGTGCACACCAGGGAAAGGGGTGGGAGCACATAGTCCTGCAGAAGGTCCCCCAGACACCTCACTGCTTCTGTGCTGGGGCAATAACCGGTGAGGTGGGGTGTGCTGGTGACACCAAGGAAGTTGGGCTGTGGCTGGACAGCTCTGGCTGGTGGTGTTTGTCCCCCAGTTCCTCCCCTCCTCCAAGCACCACATGGTGTGGAAGGGAATGATGGCTTTTCCTCCACCTCTCCAAGAACCCACACAACCCCAGCATGGTCTGTAGCCTGGGCCCTGACCTCATACCAATGCCCCATCTCCCCTCTCCCACTGACTCCAGTTGGAACCTGAAACTCCCAGATGCAAACCTCACAGCAGTCCCACTCTGGAGGACCTCAGTTCACCCACTTCCCATCCAATCTCACAGAGTCCCTGCATGTCACACCAGCTTTTCCCTGAGGTCCTTCCATCATCTCAGAGGTGAAGGCTTGCATGCACTAGGCCAGCACTGCTGTAGGGCTGGAGAAGCTGTGCTGTTCTCCTGACTTCTCATTCTGGGGTTACATCCTGGAGGTGCTTCTGGTCCAGCTGTGCATGAGGGATGCAGAAATACTAAAGGTGGGAGGTAAGTGCTAGGAATAGCACCCATTGTGGAGCCCTGCAGCAGGCAGTGCGTTCATGTTTTGCTCTCTGAGTGCAGACAGTACCTTGGATTTGTCTGAATCTTCTTATCTACAGGTGAGGCGCGTCGTTAGCTGGCAAGCGCATGAGTATGTTCTCCTTACTTTGTGCAAACAACTCTCGCAGTCACAGAGAAGTGAAGAAACTGCGTTTTTTGGAAAGGTGCTTGGGAGCAGTCGATGTGAATCACTGCCAAGCATAAAGATGTTTTAAATGGCTCTAGATACCTGCTAGATTAGTAAGATGAATCACAATCGTCGTGACCTCTACATGTGTCTGGCAAGTTGTTCTCTTGTTACCTAGTGAACAATCTGTTTTTCATGAACCTAAAATAACAATGTTTAGGAATATACTTTTTTTTCTTCTTTTCAAGCTCTGTGTGAGTCACTAGCACTGAGGGAAAGGAAGGAGGAACCCTCTAAGGAGCAGAGACTTCTGCACAGAGGGAGTCCAGCCTCTGCCTCGAGCCCAGCATCCTAATGGCATCCCCTCCCTCACTGGGGGAGCCCCCAGTTTTGTGCCCCTCTCCACCCCCAGATCAGTGCCTCTTCTTCCTCCTGCCATCTTATTTCCCTCCCTAAGAAGCTCCTGGCTTGGATCCCATGGTAAACTCACTGGCTGCTGCCAGCCCTCTGCCAAAGCTTTCCTCTCAAATCCAAAACAAGAGCAGGTTGCAGGCTTGACATTTCTCAGCAACTAAGCCAAAGTGAGATGGAAATTATATTTTTACCTTTTCCTCTGCGCCCTTTTCTTGTGTCTATTTGCTTCTCTCTTCATTTGCCCCACCAAAAATAAAAATAAATAAATAAAAACCAAGCATCAACAATTCAATAACTGCCCTTCCAGTACATCCTTGCCCAAAATCTCTCTGAGCAACAGGGCTGCTGGTTCAAAGGCTCTCCCTTAAAGGGTATTTAAACCAAAAGGAGTGAATGCAGTGATACTCCGGTGCTGAAAGCTATGCTTTCCTCCCTTCTTTTCCGAGGAATTTACTGACAGTTCAGCTCTTCCACGGCTGTTTGTTTGCAGTGGATGTGCGCCAGCCCTAACTTAGATGCAGTTAAATATTTCATGGGAAGGCAGGGCTGCTTCCCGCAGCCCCGCGGGCAGGGTGGCTGGCGGGGGGGACCCCGCATGGCGCGAGCCCCCGGGCAGCGGGCAGGCAGGGCTCACGTTTCTGGGAAAGCATGCCCCTTTGGAGGTTTTCGTTTCTATTTTTTAACTTCTTCCACGCAAGAACCAAAAACAACCCGGCGCAGCCAGAAAGCTGAACTGCTGCGCTTCGAGAAGCATTTGATAGCAGCAGCAGGCGTACGTCAAAAAGGGGGAGCAGCGCTGAAACGTGGCAAAGCAACAGCGTGAGACCCACAACTGCGCCCTGCGCTCGTGGCTCTGCACCAAAATCAATGCCTGGCTCTTGAGTGGTGCTCATCCCCCAGCCCAGCAGCTCCATTGGACTGCAGGCCCTGCCCGGCCCCATCACGCTCACAAGCCCCATGCGTGGTATAGGATCTCCGAGTGCCCCACTCACAATGAGCTGCTGCACTGAGGATCAGAAATGCCCCTTATTAATGCCGTAATTTATGCTGCCTATAAAGTACATTCGCATGACATATTTAGTAACCCTATTAATACTCCGCGACAGACATTTTAGTGTAACTAATTCTAGCTTGTATGCTCCCTTTATAGTGATATAAATGGCTTTATGTTGTGCTATTGATCTCTGCGGCCGCAGGATTTTGCAGCACATCCCTCCCTTCATCACAAACCCCCCAGGAAGGTCCCCAGGCTTTGAACCCCTATGGAAGTCATTTTCCCTTGGGGTGCACAGTGGGGAAATGGGGCACTCGGAGGAAGGGAGCATCACTCTGCCCTGGGGGGAGCTCTGGGGCTGAAGGTTTGGCAGCTTGGATAGGATGGATGGCTCCAGCCCCAGAGTCCCCTCCTCTGAGCCCCACGCTCTTGCCCAGCAGATACGGGGATGTCACTTCATCCAGAATCTGTCACCCAGGGTCTCTCCACACTTCTGCAGTGAAGGAGGGTCATGACGCTCTCATCCAGCTCAATGGCAAGGTTGCCACGGAAACAGATACTGTTGATTTTTAACTGATCTTCAAACCCTGCCGGTGTTCTCAGTGCTGTCATCCACCCGGGGGGACATTCCCCAGAATCAGCAGATGTGGGGCAGATGTGGGGCAGTTGTTCCTCCTGCTCACCCTATAACCTGCCACTGCCCACTGCTGCATGAAGGCTGCCTCAGCCCTGAGCCAGTTGCTCTTGTGTTTTTGTAGCCTTCCAAGGTATCCATGGGATGTGCACAGAATACCCTGGTGGGACATCACATGGCACCTGTGGCTCTCCCCATCAAATATCACATCCAGCTCTTCTCCCCAAAGATCCCCAACCCAATGTAGGGTGCCTGGGCAGGAGGGACAGCAGAGGAGACCCAATGCCCATGAGCACCTTTTTGGAAGGGGGGCTGTCTGCAGGGTCTGGAGGCAGGAGAACAGACATGGAGCTCACAAAGGGACAACAAGGGAGGGCAGATGTGATGCACTGGCTTTATGTCAGTTCTGGAAGGAGGGGAGGGCAGGTGAGGTGCTGGCAGGAGCTTAGGATGGTGCCATGTGTACAGGGGACACACACTGCAGCAAGGTGTCTTCAGGCGGAGCAGTTACTCTCTGCCTCCCCACTTCCCTATATCCACCAGCTGCATTTTCATTATTCATCCCCCTTCAGGGGAACTCTCTCATAATAATAAAAATGTCAGAAGGAATACACAAATACATACATACACTAAACGAGGAGTTGCCACAGTGCGCAGAGAGACACGGTAATTTATGGCTCCTGGGATACCACCTGGGTTCCCTTGTGGGGTGGCAGTGACACCCTGCCCCAGCCACAGGACACGATGCGTGGGGAGGTCAGGGAGGTGCCTCACGGCCTTGGGGCAGGAACTTGGGTACCTGGTACATGGGCACCACAGCTCCCTGCCTGCATTATCCAGAGCTCCTGCTTGGCTGCAGGCTCCTCTGCATACTTTCTGCTTGGTTCCAGCCTAAGCTTGGGTCAAGTATCCCACTTTGCCCAAGATGGAGCACAACCCTTCTCTGCAGCCCCACCAGTGACATGTGGACATGCTCCCAGTGTCCCCAGCCAAGAGCTGTGCGCACCAACCACCCTGTCTTGGAGAAGAAAATCGCACTGACTGCTCCCAGAGATGGTGGCACAAAGAAGGCACTGCATGCACAAGTGCATGTGGGTCACTGCTGGAAGTGCTGAGCACACCTTGTGCATGCATCAGTGTGTCATGGCTGGGCACACACACACACAAGAGCCAGCAGAAGGATACAGCAGCTCCTCAGATGGATTTGCTAGGGAATGTCCCTGGTGAATGATAATCTCCTCACTCAGAGCCAGGCACATGCAGAGTTAATGCTGAGTGCACATGTTTATGTTAAAACAGTTGATTTATCAGAACTGTCACCCACTAATCGCTGGGGGAATTGGAGCACTCACACTTCCCACAGAGCTGCAGCACTAATGCCATACTCCTAATGCAGATTTGCGATGCAGTGTCATGCCAAGAACACGCTGCAATGTGCAGGGCAGGCAGGAGACACAGGGAAGCAACACATGGCTGCACAGCTGGACAGATGCAGCAGCTCACCCCAGGGAAGAGGGCAGTTCCCATAGGGAATGGAGGAGAGAAGCAAGGAGCTCTCACAGGGCATGGGTTTCCTCAGACAAAACAGTTGCTATTATTGCAAAGGTGTCTTGGAGATGGATACTGGAGCTCCAGGGTTGGGTTTCCCTGGGGCTTCCACTACCCAACTGCAAATATGGTCCTCACTAGGCAGAGGTTGCCCTTTCTCTGCTCTGACAGGGATGGAGACGCCTGGGTACTTGGAAAGATGGCAGACAGTTCTTCATCCTACCTTCCCTGCAGGGAGAAGAACACTCCCTCCAACGTGGCACATCCACACGGGCTGGTCCCATGAGAAAAGTCACTACCTGGGTGAGAAGGACCTATCGAAATGGGTAGAATCATGTCACAGAATCACAGAATGGCTTGGGTTGGAAGGGACCCCAAAGATTATCCAGTTCCAACCCCCTGCTGCGGGCAGGGTTGCCAACCACTAAATCAGGCACCAGATCAGGTTGCCCAGGGCCCCATTCAACCTGGCCTTGAACACCTCCAGGATTGGGGTATCCACAACTTCTCTGAGCCAGCTAAAAAAATACTGGCTGCTTTCCACCTGGGACGAGCAGTGGAGGGCCAGGTTTTGCTCTAATATGGTTCTGGACGTCATCTGCTTCTCAAAACAACAACATCATCATTTGAGATTTCTGGGACATCTTCTGTTACACTGGGACCAAAGCTACTGCCAAGAAGGACATTTGGTATTTGCTTCACCAAGCTAACACTTACTTCTTGAGCAGTATTTCACTTAAAAAGCATAAAGCTTTGTTCTATCACTGTCTTCAAGTTCAGTTTCAACACCCCGCTGCTGAAATATTCTCTTGTACCAGAGACACCAGATTTCTATATGGTTACAGAAAGATTGTCACTGGTATTTTGAGATTGAGTGGCCTTTCTGTTTCTGCAGTGCCCTTTCAGTCATCTCCACCCAACACCTCACTGACTCCTGTGACAGCAGACAGCGCAAGGTTGAGCTAAAAGGCTCCGTCTCCTGAGGAACGACTGAAATTCCACATAAATGATAGAGAAACAGTTTCTGAAATGGCCTTTCCAGGCAAACCATATGGGCTGGCACTTTCTGCTGAGAAAGTGCATTTGCTTGGTCTGAGCAGTCTTTGCCAGCTGTTGGCAGCTCATTTCTGTAGATGCCATGGAGAGGTTTCTTGCTAGCTGTATCAGTCTCCCATTCTCAAACCAGTGCTTGTGTAGAGACATGGCCAAAGAATAGCTCCTGATTTTTCAGCTACAATGCCCTGAAAGGAGGTTGTGGTGAGGTGGGGGTTGGCCTCTACGCCCGGGTAGCAGCAATAGGATGAGAGGAAATGGATTCAAGTTGCTCCAGAGAAGGTTCAGGTTGGATATTAGGAAACATTTCTTCTCAGAAAGAATGGCGAGGCATCAGCATGGGCTGCCCAGGGAGGTGGTGGGGTCACCGTCCCTGGAGGTGTTCAAGAAATGTGGAGCTGTGGCCTCTAGGGACATGGTCAGTGGGCATGGTGGGGATGGGCCAGTGGTTGGACCAGAGGATCTTAGTGGTCTTTTACAACCTTACTGATTCTATGATTCTATAAACGCTTTTCCCGATACATCTGCTAGCGCAATCCCTCTGGTTCACCTCCCTGGTGGCATCAGGCTGCATTTTGGGTGCCCACCCACCTGCTCAGCCTGCAGGTACAGCTTGCCGCAAGAAGCAGGTTGCATGGGGACTTCAAGCCGTGGCTGGCAGGTCTCACTGGAAGGACTCCAGGCCAAAAGCTGCTCCTGGCTGATTTTTTTTCTCCTGGCATGCCTCTGCTTTCAGCAGTGTCAACAGCATAAATACCTCTGAAAACAGCAGAAGGACAAAATCTGGAATTTGATGGACTGCGTAAAATAATTCAGTTGTGGAGTGACAGTGCAGAGCCACGTGGCCGTGGAGCGTACTTCATGGGGTCTTGCCTAGACGAGAAGAGGATTAATGGCAAGGAGAGATTTTCTTTGTCTTAGTGATTTCTGGACAACTTCAGTCAATTGCAGTAAGCCCAGATAATTGCAGCGTGCGGCTCCTCCACCATCTCTCATTAACAGCAGTCATTCTAGCCACATCCAAAAACAAACAGGGTGAGGATGACCAGCTCCACTTCTGATGCTCTGTAGCAGCAGCACGTGTCTGCAGACATCCGCAGGCAAGAGGAGGGCTGGGCACGGCTGTATGCTCCAGGCGTGCACAGCACCCTCCCAGCACCAAACCATCACTCAATCCTGACCAACGTGGACACTGCAGGGAAGTCTGCAGCAAGCTCTCCTTTACCAAAAGGCACGCGTGCTTCTGCTGCTGCCAACCATAGGGCTTGTAATAAACTTTCCGACATGCGTCTTTGTCCAAAATTTCCTCCTCGCAGGCTTTTAGGTACAGAAAGGCAAGTATAAATGATTAACAGAAGTTTTAATAAATCCTGATGGGGTCTTTTAGGTTGATAGATCACTAGCGGTTGTTTATTACCATGTCTTGTAACTCACTATGACATGCTTTATAGCTACGCTCGCAGTGACGCATAAAATGTCTGCAACAAGCACCCACCACGGGCTCGGTCTTTGGAGATCGACTCGAAGGTGAAACCCAAAGTTTCAGCCCAAATTTTTGGAAATGGAAGGTATTCTGCCTGCCCGGCCATCATCCTCATGGGACACTGACCCTCAGTGCAGCCCCTCTGGCACTGCTCCTTTCTTGCATCAGGGCAAGCAAAGCATCGAGGAAGATCATCCCCACCCTCACTGAGCAGGAGAGGGTTCAGACCCCCACCACCCGCAGCCGCAGGCAGAGCACGCACACCTGGTGCTGAGCACCCTGCTGGGTTTTAGGCAGCGTTCCCTTTTTAGCGTGGCTAATGTCAGCATTTGGCAAAAATAGCAGCAGTGCCACTCCGGCTCCCAGCCCGACGTCTGGAGGATGCGACGAGCACTGTGCTCAGACCGTATCTTGCAAGATAAAGGGAATTGTACGCCGGGACTAAGACATGAATTTAACTTCTCTTTTTTATACCATGGCTCCAGCAAGCAACTGCAGCTAAAAAGCAACCGAGGCAATTAATTACCGATGTCTGTCGCCTGGTGCAGGACCAGAACAGGAGGAAAACAAGGCAGGGAGCACTGCATTCCTCGCAGATAGGGAAAAATGGGCTGATGCGTGCTTCTGCTGACACACTCCAGCATCAGGGAGTCTTTGCTCACATGGGCTGAAGAGACAGCCATGCTTGGCTAGACAAGAAAAGGAAGGAAGCCACACAAAGGCTCTGCAGGATGCTCGCCTCTCCAGAGACCCAGGCTCTCTGGGTACCAATGGTGGTGCTTACCAGGGACCGGGGCTGTGTGCCAGGAGCATCCCTGCCCCACTAGGCTCTGCTGTCTCTGCTATGGGTCACAGCAACCATGCCTCTCTGGCCAAGGATATGGTCACAGCCACCTCTGGGCAGTGCTGCTGGCTGGGGAGGGATGGGGAAATGACAACTGCAACCCGTAAACCACAGAGCCAAAGGCTCCCGATGCCATGGGGAAGGTGCTGGTTTTTCATTTTGCAAATCTGTTTCATAATCTTTGCAGGTTTTTTCTGTTAAAGCTTACAGGAAGCCCACAGTAGTATTAATTTTGTACATTTTTATGGCTATAAACATGATTTCTGGGGAGCTGGCAGTATGAGCCATCCGTTTCCTTAACCAGCAGCAGCACACCTCTCACAGGCAGGCTGCTAATGTGGCAGGAGTTAAAGCAGGCAATTTGCTTGAGAAAAAGAAATATATAAATAAGCAGAAAGCGAAAGCAGCTGAAAACTCCCAGCATCCTGTTTGTAAATGAAGCACTGTTAGGTGGTGGAAGCCAATGCTACAAGGATAGTTTGGAAGTGCAGGGAGCTCAGCCTGGTGCCTGGAAGGCTGCTGGGCTGGCGGAAGATGGGAGTTAAAACAAAATATGATAAAATTAAAAAGAAATTAAGGAATGATTAAAAATCACACAATGCTGCCCATAGTAACTCTGGCTGCCAGATACCCACCAGCTGTTCCTCAATGGTTTCTGGGCCATCCACCCTCTCCAGATGGATGTGAACTGGAGAAGTTAGATGCTCGCAGCATCCACCGGTGTCACACCTATAGAATCATTTTCCCCACGTTTATTCACTGCATCAACTTCAGAACAGAAAGTCTTGCCTCGTTTTTTAATAATAGCAGTTTTGTATGCATTTGACTATTTCTGCCCTGTATGAGCCAATATAAACTCTATCTCATTTATCAATTAGCATTTATAAAGTCCTTATCACCATGGAATCAAAACACTGTAAATGGATTAAAAAATAACCAGGCTGCCTGGGGGAGTCGGTAACTTCATCTACTCTGAATTTTGTGAAACAGTGTGATCTCATCGGGGTGACAGGGACGCACACAATTTTTAGACACTTCACAAAATTTGAGAAAGGAGTCATTGAAAAATAATTAGAGTAATTATTCCAGAATTAAGTGGCTCTTTATTCTGGACCTGAACGTTCATTGCAGGGAGCTATTCCGGAAGAGCTATTCTGGAATACTTCATTCTACTTACTAGCTTACGCTAAATTATTTTAACAGCCTCACCTACACATCAGTTCACAGTTGTGGGGCCATTCATATCAATGCAAAGTGTCTGCAAGGCAATGCCAACGCAGGGCGCTGATGTTTCCAGCCATTTTGAAGTGGAGTAACTGATTGCAGCAAAACGAAGGTAATGGTCCTGCTGTCATCAGAGGAGCAGAAGAAGTCCCTGGGTGCTAAGCGACTTCGCATTAAGGAAAGCCATTTGCTCCAAAGCTGACCAACCATGAGATGCATCGTTGTCTCAGTGGTGTGAAGATGAAACGAGCAGCAGAAAGCCTCACTGCCAGGATTCAAAGTGGAACAGGTAAGGTTTGCCTCAGCCCAAGTTTTTAAGATTTTAGGGTTACAACTCAATATTTGAAAAGCTGGACTATTTTGTTGGCTTTCTCATCTTCTCATCACTTCTCCCTGCTGTGAAGCTCCTGGAACACTGAGCCCATCAGTTCAGCAGGTCCTCACTGGATCTCCCCCTCTCATCCATAACTTCAAGTTTTGCTACTGCTCGTGGTCAAGCAGTGACCAAGGACCGTGCAGCTGAACCCTGGTGCTGGAGAATTATAGAAGCATGAAGTTTGGAAGAGACCACTGAATCATCCAGTCCAACCATCCCCACCATGTCCCTCAGTGTCACATCTCCACCATTCTTGAACACCTCCGGGGATACTGACCCCACCACCTCCCTGGGCAGCCTGTGCCAATGCATCACCATTCTTGCTGAGAAAAAACTTTTCCTCATATCCAACCACCAACAATGGGGCGCTTGTTCTTTGTGCTAACAAAGTTCCACACAATGTCACCTCAAACTGTCAAGAGAAGAAAAAGCATAATGAGAATATATACAGGATGCATTGTTATTCAAAGGATGTGCTAAAATAAGAATATTCATGAGAAATCATTTGTTTATCCAAGTAGCCTTGAGCATTCATCAGTGAAGGAACCAACTTGTAGTAGCCATGAGTCAATATTTGCCCAGTATTAGTAGAGCAGAAGCGGTCATTTTGGGCATCAAAAAAGTCATCACGCTTTGAATTCAGAGAAATCTGTGCAGTTCCCTGCTGCGGTGGAAAACAAAACAAAAAGCCCCAATCTTTGTAAATACTGAATGTCACACCAAGGACAGAGGGCCCAGGAGCTAAGAGGCTATTCTCGTTGTGTTTACACACTGAGCATTTTCATGCTAAATTGGCTTTGGGATGCAGGTGCCAGATGAAAATCACCATGGCCATGTGATGCTGATTGCTTGTACAGAGCAGAAGCACACTGCTGGTTGGAACTCGGGCTGAAGAGGTGGATGGGTTTAGTCCATGCTGGGCCAGGTGCTCTGCCCACATCCACGTGCTCACTGAGCTCTGTTATCCCACCAACCTCCCCCTACCACCTTGCTCTCATCCGCTGAGCACACCACACCTGATACCTCCATCCCCTGCTGATGGGATCTGGGCATCCTATGGGCTTTCTCAGATGTTTTTGGTTTTTTTTTGCCTCTTTGTGGATCTTTATGCTCAATCTTGCACCAGATCTCTGTACGCAACCACTTTACGGCAGCTGCTCGCCCTGGGAACAGCACTCTGTCACCAGAGCCCATCACATGCTACACACAGCAGCAGAGCCAGGCTTCCTCTGAGCAGTTTTTCTTGCCTAAAAAGCATTGGCAGCTCTGTGCAGAGCCACACAGCTGAGGAGATGGGCACACATCACCACCCAGAGAGCTATTTCACCATGGCAAGGGCAGGGAGAGGAGCACAGAGTGATGAGCAGGTCTTATGCAAACAGCTGTAAAGGGGCTGCACTGCAGCTGCCGTGCACCAGAGCCAGGTGGTGAGAGCACAGAAGGGCACCAGGAAATAGCTGCGAGTGCTGCAAAACTCCATGCCCTGCTGGGAAGCTTCTCCAGCTGCCAACACTGCTGCTCTGCCTATATCCATACCTCCTTGCTCCGTGCACCAAGCCCATGCTGTCACCCACATGCAGCTGATGGGCACTGGGGGGACCCCAGCACCCTGCACCCCTTCTGCTGCCTCAACTCCACAGCTCCAGTTGTCTGGGTTTGCACTGCAAACCCAAGCAGGGCTTTGCCCTCCGCAAAGCTTTGCATTAGAAATCTTCACAAGGAAAGGTGCTGCAGGTCAGCGTGCAGAGCAGGAAATGCACAAAGATTTTATTGCTTCTCCCCATTACTGCACAATGACAATTTGTGCCTAGGTGGAAGATAAAACAAAGCGTTGCTAAATGTTTCAAGTTATCCTTTAAAAATAAATCTCATACAATCTCTGCTTGAAGCTCAGGTCATCCGGTTCTTCTTTGAGGTACCTTAAATCCTTCCCACTTCCCCTCCTTGCAGAGCATAAGGCAAGGAGCACCTCCCTCTGCAGGGGAAGCAGCCCTCAGGCTCCACACCATGCAGCAGCAACCCTTGGGTGCACAGCATTGCACCCACGGGTGCTCAGCGAGCACAAATGAGCCAGAGCTGCATCTGCACTGAAGGCAGAGCAGCGACATGGGGCGCACGGAGCCTTGCACTGGATGGGGAGCACACAGAGCCCCAGTACCTGCTGGGTGCTGAATCCAATCATTGTGATTTCCCAATGGGCATGAACAGGCTGCTATGCCATGCTGGGAAAAAAAAAAAAAAAAAAGAAAACACCAGGTGAGGATGTCCACATTCCTGCTTGGTGCAAAGCAGCACGTTCCTCCCCTTGCCAACCAAAAAAGCAGCAGATCCACACTTTCAGTCTCAGTTGTTTTACCACGCTGCCTTTGCCGCAGCACAAGGCAATCTGTGTCTAGCAAAAACTGCCAGCAGAAATGAAAAGCACACTGCTGCTCCTACTTCTGTGACCCCACAACGTCCACTCAAATCCCCTCCAGGAGTTGACCACGCAGCACAACACAGGGGAGCACGGCTCCTGCAGATGGGTGGAGGAAATATCAGAGCAGGCAGACCTGCTGGGTCCTGGAGCTACAGGTAATAGATAATAATACAGGTAGTTTTTCCCCTCCCATCTCACATTCCCGGGAGTTCTCTTGCTGTTTTTGAGCTCTTGCTGTGGAGCCCACATTCCAGCTCCCATTTTCTCCCTCCCCACCCCACTCAATCGAGTGCTGTCAGAGGAGGTGCGTGCATGGAAAGAGCCATCCAGATCCAGGCTGGGCGAGCTGGTTCTTGCTCCCCAGGCTGGCTACACGCTGTGCCTCCGGGCTCCAACTCACAACCAAGCACTTCTCTCTCTCCAGCTGAGCTGGAGGCTTCAATTGTCTTATCTACCACAATTATCCCAGCAGACCCTATTCATCTCCATAGCCCGCAGTTCTGGTTCATCAGGGAGCAGCGTCAGGGGCAGCCGGTGACATACAGCCTCCTCGAGGCAAAGGAGGGTTTTGAACAAAAATAGAGTAGTGCTTAAAAGAAACAATGAGAAAACCTCTCTCCCTCTGCATCATCAAGCACCAAGCCAGGAACCAGTCTCCCTGCTCTTCCTCCTGTAGAACCAGAGGATCATTAAGGTTGGAAAAGATCTTTCAGATCACCAACTCCAACCATCAACCCAGATCCAGCATGCCCACTTACCATGTCCCCAAATGTCACATCTCCACATTTCTTGAACGCTTCCAGGCACGGTGACTCCACCACCTCCCTGGGCAGCCCATTCCAATACCTCACTGCCCTTTCTGAGAATGAGTTTCCCCTGATAATCAGCCTGAACCTTCCCTGGCACAACTTGAAGCTGTGTGATAGGATGACACCAAACAACGCAGCACCGCATCCTGCACTGACCAAGGGCAACCACACCCAGCACCCTGGCACTGAGGACTGTAGAGGCTGACTCCAGGTATCCCACACTCTGCTGCAAAGCCAGGACTGCTGATGACTAAGTCAGGCTGAAGCCTTGCAATTACACAGAGAAAAGCATGCACAGACCTATCTAATTCCTCCTCAGCAGCACACTTGACACTGGAAACCACCTTGACTTTGCCAACCCGCCATCACATCTTGGGAGCTTCCTCCATTTAATGCTCAAGGACCTGTTCCTTCCAGGGTCAGTAGCTGCTCTGCTGCAGTTCCGCTCCTCAGCTCCTCAGAGCCCGTGTGCTACCATCCTAATTGCACATTGGAGAAGCTCTCTGGACTCAGCTGAAACACAGATCGGTAATATGTAACATTACACTTAGTTTCTGTTCATTTTCACACTCACAGGATCTGTAAAAACTAAAATGAGGCGTCATCTTCAAAGTGTCATCCAGCCCAGCAACAACAAATTAAAACAAAAAGGTAAAATTTTAAATCAAAACCTGTGAATTGCCTCAAACAATCTCATTCAGATTTTTATTCATGTTCCAGGGCGCATCTCCCACAGTAAATTAATAAGAGATAAGCTTGCAATATTTTTGATGGGTTGATACAGCAGCATTTTTTCATCTCAATTAGGAAGAATAGAGCAATTGTATTCCTGAGCTTTGGCTGGAAAGGAAGCATGTTATCTCCTCAGGGGGAGGATCTTCCTGCCCTCCCATCTCTAGGATCTCCTGCCAGGTTAGCCCTTAAGCAAAGGGATTGCTGGAGGAAGTCACTGGCACTGGGGAAAGGGTTTATTAATGTTTTCTCCAAATAATGCCCTCTACTGCAGAGGTGAGATGGGATCAGACTTGTCTCAGCAATATTCTTCTTCCTTTCCCAGCTTGCTGAGTTTCCCCTGTACAGACCTGCTCCAGGCCAAGGAAGGTGGAGGACAACACTGTGCCTCCACTCCACATTAACTACTGAAACAAGAAGGGATTCCTCACCTACATGAATGAGCGCTGCTGCTCACCCAGGGCAATTTTTGGCATCCGAATGTCACAGGACTACTCATACAGTGCCTTCAAGGGAAAAGAAAAGTCAAAGAAATAAGCTTTTCCTAAAAATTCTCAATCCTTATCTTATGACTCATCTTGATCCTCATGTCCTTCTCCCTGAAGCCAAATGCCAGCTCAGCATCTAGGCTGGATGTGAGGAACAGTGGGGCACTGATCTGTCCCCATTCTCTCCCCAGTTATTTGGGGCAAGGAGATAGAAACACTGCGAGATAGTGGGATCGCGGGGAGGAATCTGAAAAAGCAGGACAGCCACTGGTGTAAAGCAAAGAGGAGATCAGAGCCCCTTTGCCAAGCAAGGAAAGCTGCAGCTAGGGATGCAGGTAAGAAAGCTTCCACCTCATTTACTGTTCCTCCAAATCGTGGTTGATCTTTGCTTGCAGTGCAGCTACCACTTGTAGGACACTTTCAAGCTGGATCCTTTGAATTCCAGTAATCCCCAGCAGCATTTTCTGGAGAGAGCTCAGGTTTCTCCCAGGTCTTAGCCCAGCCAGTTTTGAGATGGTTTTGGCCATAAAAGGTGTAGCGAGACAAAAAAGCTTACAGAACTTGCAAGGTACAGAGAAAACCATGATTATCAAAAGAATCCCTCATCTAATTCATGAGGTTTAACACCTTGTAGTCGGATTTCACAAATTTAACATGACATAAAACAAACTCTCACATTTAAGCGACTGGGCTAAGTGAGTCCTAGGGTTTACATTGTACTGGTTGGCATAGAGGCTGCATGTACAGGCCCTGACCCTGCAGTAAGGTGATGGCAGTGCAGCCAAAGATCATGAAAAGTAGGATAATGAAACATTAACAACAAAATAAGGTCCAAGATGCTCAGCCTCTACCTAGCTGCACGGTCTGATGCTTCACCCCTCCCACCCATGCTGGCTGGGAAAGTGGCCTGGCCCCAGGTGAGCCCCAGTGCAATGGGAAGCTCAGCTGGGGCCATGGGATGCAGTAGAAGCCCAGCCCCATGGTTGAGTACTGAGTGGTGATGGAGCTGGGGGACAAACTTCACCCAAAGCAGAAGGAGCCTTGGCCAGTGGCACGTGAACAGACAGTGGGAAAGAGCCAGGAACTGTGGATGAGCAAGTCACAGGGACCCAAGTGTCATCACCAAAAGGGTAGGACAGAAGTTGGTAGTAATCTTATGGCAAGGCAAAGATTTAGAGCAAACCTCCCTCTTTGAACAGGATGTAGGGAAGAGAGCTTCTGCACTAACATCAGACCTGAGAAATAAGACAGGACAACCAGAAATGAAGGGGGAAGCAATGCACACAGGAAGCTGAACCTCCCACCTGACAATGCTCTGCAAGCTGACCGCTACCCCTGAGAAACATCACTGCACTGGGGCTGTGACAGCAACCTCTTTGAAAATACCAGCTCAGCTCACAAAGAAAAACCCCAGACAGATCAAGTGTTAGGAAGTACAGGGCAAGGAACAGACAAAGAACAGCATCATGAGGGATGGGGAGAGCTACTGGGTCAAGACGGACGATGGGAAAAATAAGCCTGCTCCTCCCACCCACCACTTCACCTTCAGGTGATGACCACCAGGAACAGAATCTGGTTTGCAAAGTACCTCTCTGAGCAGCTCCAGCCCATTTTCTCGTGCCTCAATAACACTGGCACGCTTCACAGGAGCGGCTCAGCAGCGCAGCTAAAGCTTTCTCGCAACATCAAAGAAATAGAACAGTAAAACCCATCAAAATTTTACTAATCAAAACTACGTGTAATTGTCAGGCAAAGGCAGATAACAGAGCTTGGGCAATCTCTGTGAACCCACAGCTTCACTCAGACTTAGCAATTAAGAATCAGCTGCTGCTGCCGGAGTAGCTGCAGAACTATGGGGTAAAGAGTCACAGCTCACCAGCACCAATTAGCTGCTAATGAACATCAGCAATCCCCCCGGAGAATGGGAACCCGAGACAAAATCCAAACCAAAATACCACCCACGCTTCGTGCCACCACCATATGCCAGAGGATGCTCCACGTCCCTCCTGCTGCACCACGTGGCCGGGCACAGGGGGTGAGAGACCTCGTCAGATTTAACCCAGCTGGGAAGGAAAGTGCTGGTTTTGAAGTGCTTCGTTCCCCAGGTCAGTCAGCTGCGCGAGGGAGGGAGCCAGCCTGTAATAATTTAAGCAGCCCTGCCATTACATGTGAAATCACAGCCTTAAAGGAAGTCAGTCAATTTAAACCCGCTCCTGAAGGGGAATAATTAAACACTCCAAAGATGTGGGAGAATTTTAAGTAGTCAGCAAGGATTTAAGACAACATATCATTCCTATCCAGAATTTAAAAAAAAAAAAGATAAAACGTAAGCAGGCAAAGCTGGCTTCTCAATGTCGACTGAAGGGAGCTACGTCAAGAGAGTCAATCAAAACAGGCTCACCTCTCCAGACTCAAAGGAGACTGCAGTTTTGAGCAAGAGCCTCTGGTTGCATGGGTGAGCTTAACAGCAGTGGCATGTACCTGAAAGATGATGAAAAGCTCTCAGGAATGGGAAAAACAGGATGACTCCAGAAGCAGGTGGAACAACACACGGGAGAGGAAAGGAGCAGAAAGCCAAGAGGCTTCTGAAGGGATCACTGTAGGGGTGGTGTGTTGTGTTTAGTGATGGTCTTGTAGGCACAGGAGCAAAGCAGGACCTTGCCCTATGGGAACAGGCTGCAGGTGCAGCACAGAGCACACTGCAGGGAAGAGGCCAGTGGGAAAGCAGTGTACACAAATGCAAAGTCTGAGATAACTCAAGACAACTGGTTCCAGCAGACAAAGCAATCTTCAGATCCATCCTGGGCTCCTCAATGCAGAAAACAACAAGCATGCAAAGCACCAAGCTCGCTTCTTTCCTAAATTTATCAGGATAATGTGGAAAATAAATTCAAGCCCTAGTGGTTCCACTATTACCCATTTGCCTGGCATCTCTCAAGTACCCCATCTTCCAATAATTTTGCCATTATCCACTCCTGAGAGAACTAATCAGCTTGACTTCACCACGCAACCTGAGGAAAGCTCGCACACGTGGAGCAGAGGCATGTTTGCAGGCAGAGGCAATGAGCCACCATCCCCAGCAAAAATGAGAGAGAAATAGTCAGCACCTTTCAGAGTGTTTCAAATGATACCTGCATGCAATATGGATTACAGAAAGGCACCTCTGTGAGCATTATTCAGTGGAAATAGTTCAATCTTAATATTACTGTGAAGTATAGATCTAAGACTCCAAAGATAACTAAACTTATCTTAGCACTTCAAGGCAAGGCACTGAACGCACTGATGTGAAAGAGGAAATTACAAAACAAGAAAACATGCATACTTATGCCATAGCTTTTCTTAGTAATTAATATATTTTAGCATCTCAGTCCTGTCTGAAACAGCAAATAACGTGCTGGGCTTCAGGAGAACTGAAATGGTTGCACGGGGTGACCAGAAAGCAGCTCACCATGGGCTGAGCATTACACCCCAAACAGGTGCTGACCTAGATAGAAACGAGGGAATGGCTGGAAATATCAAAGGTTTTGTGGTTGGGGAACTTTTGCTCTTTCTGAATCGCTTCAAGTACAACAGAACTGTTAAAATCAGTGAACAGGTGAGAACTCTTGGAAAAGGCACGAAGGAAAGAAATAATGCCAGTTACGCACATTGCTGCAGAGAATAGAAAAAGATCCTGCAGGAGGGTGAGGGAATGAGTGTGAATTCTTAAGTCAAGGATGTTTCCTACGACGGGGTGGAAGCAATCTATTACAAGATCAGACACACAAAAGCAGCCCGTTCTTGTTGGTAGGAGATGAACACCTAGCAAAAGCTGAAGAGAATATCTCTGGGCATCAATTCTTTCTGAATGGCTTTAGAAGGAACATTAATATGAAGTGATAAAAAAAACACAACAGCCTTTTTAAAAAAAGAAGTCTATGGATGCAGTCCAAGACCTGTGAACATTTACAGATTCCCCAAGAGCTTTGAAGCTCTGTCAGATGGCAACATCTTGACCTCAGTCATCTGAAGCTCACACTCAAAGGTAGGCAAACCAGAGGCAATTACAACAGTCAATGGGGCTGTGACATGACTGGTAGTGAGTATTTGAATCTCAGGGTTCAGCCATCGAATCTGGCCACAGCTCAGCTCAGCCTGTGAGCCCACAAGGAGTGGACATGCTTAGGAGAGGGCTACAGGAACCTCTTCGTGCCTCCTGCACCTCCCACTGCACTGCAGGAATTGCCCATGGGAAGGGCAAGGCTTCATGGAGTCCTTCATCCACAGAGCCATCTCACTGAGCCCTACTGCTGATCTGAGGCTTACCCACCAGGAGCTTCCTCCATTTGCAGCAGCCAGCATGTTGCAAATAGCTTGGCAAGGTCATAATTAGACAACACAGCAAACCCCACATTGGGGCTCCTAATGCTGGGGAATAGCACCCAGCACTGCAACGCAGCCGTGAACCGATCCGACAGGAGCTCGCTCTACCAGGACAAATTAATTCATGAGCTTTTGGTGGTTTTACACAGAAGGACTGACAGGTGAGTGGTAGGACCAGACCTTTGTCTGTGGCACTCCATAATGAACACTGATGCCATAAAGCCAGCACTGGACTTGAGACTTATGCTACGTTTTCTGCTTCGAATTTGCTCAGAGCTGTTCCAGCAATAGGGATTTGGAGTCTTGTTGATAAGAGGAGACAACCTATTGAAGATTGACTTTAACCCAGTGCTAGCACAAGGCACAACCTCTGGGCAAGCCCAGCACACCTGGCAAACATATTGCAGCACACAGGGTTCACCAGTTCCTTAGGGGACTGCTCCTTCTCTAAAGGAACCATAACTGGCAGCCTGGAGTGCCTCATTTCTGCAAGCACTGGGGCTCAAAGAAGATAAGTATTGCTGGCACTGTCTGTGGTTGCGATTACCATGGACTCCAGTCCAATTTTTGTTACTGTCTCCCACTCCGGCACAATCCAAATGCCTGTGGAAGGGGGTTAATTTCTTAATTTAAGAATCATTAGTGAGAGAAATTGCACTATGCAGCTGTCTCAAGTCCTTACTAAAATGTCTCTACCAGCTGAGGATTTTTGATTCAAGTTGACCAGCTTTGTTCTCATGCATTTGACACCAACAGCAATAGTCATTTTGGGTCAATTAAATGTTTTCTTCTTTGTTTATCACCATAATATATCTGGCAGCACTACTCCATCTGAATAGGCGGACACAGCATCCATAATGCATGTGAACATGGAAATCACAAACAAGTGGATAAATACCAAAATGCCTCACTTTCTCATCTGAATTCTTTATCTCCCCACTTATTTGCTCACCCATTCAAGGGCCTTGTAGCAGCAGAAGGCACAAGGTTTGTCTTTGTGTAATGATTTCAAATACAGTTTTTAATTGCTTCCTTGCGCTTCTGAGAAGCCAGCTCTGTCAGCACAAAATTATTAGGTGTGATTATACAGCAAAACCAAATGCTGCTGCTGCATGCGCTAGCGTGCCCATCCTTGCTCCACCAACCTGGCACAGAATAGGAGCAGCAAAGATGCAGGAATGTGGACTTCAGCTTCTGCTAGAAAGCAGCACTCCTAAGTGCAGTTCCTCAGGAGCTTTTACTTTGCTTGTTAGCAGGAGCTAATACCCATGTTAATGCTATTGTTACTGTGCCCTAGAGCCAGCACGGTTACAGCAGCAGACACTGCAATCACTCCTTCATTTGGTTGTGTAGGCATGTCTGCTGTTTCAGTTAATAACCTCAGACTTGGCCTTAATTCAACGTAGCCAGGTTGATCAAGCTTTTGACGCTGTCTCCCTCAGCATTCTCATTTGGAAGCTGGGGAAGTACGAGCTGGATGAAAGGACTATTAGATGGCTTGAAAATTGGCTGGGCTGCTAGGCTCAAAGTGTGGTAATCAATGGCTCAACATCTGGTTGGCAGCCAGTAATAAGCAGAGTGCCTCAGGGGTCAATACTGGGGCTGATATTGTTCAATATCTTCATCAGCTACCTGGGTGATGAGACAGAGTGCACCCTCAGCAAATCTGTGGACAGTACTAAATTAGAGAGGATGACTGACATAGCAAACAGTAGAGCTCCCATCCAGAGGGATCTTGAAGAACCTGGGGATGGGGCCAACAAATTCCCCAGCATACAATGTGAAGAGTGAAATTGCACACATGGGTCACCATCACACCTGGCATCGGTGCAGGCTGGGAACCGAGGGGCTGCCAACCTGCAGAGCACTCACTGTGAATAATGCATGCTGCGCTGGGATGGATGTGGCCAGAAGACCACGAGAAGTCACCATGCCCTCTGCCCAGCACCAGGGAGGTCGCACCTGAGTGCCACCTCCAGCTTTGGGTCCCCACTTGAAGAGCAACAGATGACAACCGGGCAGAGAGCAGCAGAAGCTACTGAGGTGGTTGGAGCCCATTGCTTACAAACCATAGAGGAAGGCTGGGGGAAATGGGCCATCCAAGTCTGGAGTAGGGTAGACTCAGGGTGAGTTAAATCAGCCTTTACCCACCCAAAGGGCAGGCAGGAAGGTGGAGGCACTTCTTGGTGGCTCCAGGGGTTACAACAGCCGTACATAGCAGGAGGTTTGAGCACAGACCCCTTTCTGCTGCTCCTCCATAGCTATTCAGTCAGGCTACCTTCATTTGTTTTCCATAAAGGCTGCATATACTCAAATGTTGAGAGAAAAATAACAATCCAGTTCAGAGTTATCCCAGAGCCCTATGGTCCCCTGCCTTAACATAAGGCCTGGCTACAGTAGAGGGGTAGACATTTTAGAAAGACATTAATTTTGAGTTAGAGGCAAACGAACCTCCCAAGCCAGGCTACCCTTCTGATTTACTGTGCTAAAGACACAGATCTTACTTCTAGACTTTGTTAGCTCCTCATCCAGCCAGAGAAATACAGTGTCATTTGATTCCGTGAATAAAGATTTCTTCCACTATTAGCCTGGGGAGATAATCAAGAACACCTATCAGCTTCCTAATCTCATTATAAAACTTTCTTCGAGTATCAACAGCATTTTGTCACAAATCATACGCCTGTAGATACCCCCAGCTTTTACCACCCGCTGGCATTTTAAGGTAATTTAACAAAGGAAAGACAAGCCTTGGAACTCGGAGGAGATTAAATGCAAGTTATTGCTTACAAAACCTTATTTTACCATTTCCTCGGACTTCCGCAGAGCTTGAGAACTTAACTGAAATGCAATGCCCCTCCCTAATGATCATAGTGTAGGCTAATTGGCCATCAGTGCCCCCACCTTTCTCCTCCGTGTCTTCAACTCCCCAGCCCCGCTCCTTCATTCTCACGGCTAAGAGTGATTTGTTACGCTGGGATCAGAAAGACAGATTGTCTTCCCTATACAGGCAGAAAGAAAACACAATTAGAAGAAAAAATCATGCATTAAACACTCTCCTTGAGGGGTTTCGTGGCAAGAGCAGAGCCACCCACCCCATAGCTTTGCAATAGGTGAGCAGGTGTACTGCTGCAGGTGCCCAAGGGATTGCTCCTGCTAAGCCTGAGCACTTTCTGAAATCCCCCATTACAGCTACTCTTTGCAGTAATGTTTTGACCTCTGGGAATAAATACTGCAAATTAGTGTTCTAACTTTGCATCTTTCTACAAATTAATTCTGTCGAGGCAGTAGATGATATTCCAGCAATAACCTACCTCTCCCACTCTCTCTTCCACAATAATTCGCTGACAAGATCTCCTGATGTGCTTTTAAATGGGAGAGATCAAATTATATGTTTGCATGTAATCATTTAAAAAATAATAATATCTTCAAAAATCCACAGCATTGTTACAGAACAATGGATTTAATTATTGGGAAATGAGCTATTTGCAAGCAATTTCACTCACTGCCTGCGCTGATCCTGGGTCTGGGAAGCTCTGAAGGATAAGAAAATTGAAGCAGCTCTTTGAGGGTAATTTGAGTCTCTGCATGTGAAAAAGTGAATGGGAAAGGTTATTTCTTTACAGTGCACAACGAGGAGCCTACCACCGTGGATCACGCCCTAGCTCCATTTCCATCCACACACTGTAGGACTGAGCAAATATCTCAGCAGGACAGAGCTCAGTCTCCCAGTTTAAGAGCTGGGTTGCAACACCATGGAAGACCCTATGCAAGGGAGAGTGTTCTTGTGCCCTGCCTGTCCCATCCTCCCCAAGGGCAGGTGCACAGCTGAAGCCCTTTTGCCCCCTCCTGCTCCAGAAATAGGGTGGTGATTGTGACCTGCTGCCCAGAAGGGCACCTCTGCAGCAACTGGTGCTTTGTACTGCTCCTCCTGCTGCCTCCTCCCAAATGCATGCATGCTTCATCTCATCCTTAAAGCTTAAGCAATACCTCTAAAATAAACTGCTGCTGGGCTTTTTCACACCAAGACAGTAACATCAGGTCTGTCCAAGCTCTTCCCTGCCTGCTCCTCCTGGGCACTGGCACACAGCTTCTGCAAGTGCATGCTCCCAGCTGTGAAAATCAATCCCACAAAGCTAGGTCCACTGCTTCCCTCACTCAGAAGTCCTCCCTGAATGCCCTCGCAGTCTTCCCATCAACAGTAATCACATAGAAAGACATCTCCCTGTCTTTTGCCTCCTCCATTTTTTGCCCGAGTCCATGCTGACTTTTTGTATTATCTGCACTACATTCTGAATTCTTTATGCCAATGCTCAGGAGAACAGCACTAAGCTTGGGGCTAGATGCAATGCACCTCATTGGCAGCTCTCAGCTGCTCCAGAGCTGCCTTTGGATCATCTCCATCACAGCAGGACGCTGGACCACATCAAATCTAATTACAGCTTTGACTGCTGCTTTCTCAGTCTGCACTGCACTGCACTTGGACTCACTTTGCCAGCACAGTGACTTGGGATTTCTGGATCCTTCCCACTCGGCCATACCCATGGAGGAGCCACCTCTGCCCTCATGCTGTTGGAAGAGCACCCAAGGGAAGGGGACCCTTGCCGTGGCACCACGCAAAAAATCTCACCTTCCACAGGTAGCGTCAACCTTCTGGTCATAATCCCCACCTAAGTACCCTCCAGCTATAGCCTTTCTGCCGTAAATTGGGATAGTAATGTACTGTAATCACATAATTCTGTCAGGAAAAGTAAACAAGAATGGCTGAGTGATTTCCAAACAACACACTAATGGCCAAAGTAGAAAATCTCCTGCTTCACTTCTCCCCGAATCTTCCTTAAACCAGCCTATCGCTGTTCATACTTATCGTGGGTTTCTTCCTCATTTTTAGGTTTATTTACCCAGAGCTAATGAATAACGCCGAGCATATGCTATAAACCACCATTAAGATGAAATTTGGAGAAAAGAAAATTACTTTGGTATGATAGCTGAGAGGATGTATAACTAGTAAATGCCCAATGCAGATATTTGAAGGCTTCTTAGGAGAGGTCCCTTGAGATTTCTCGGTCAAATAAAGCAAAGCATTCTGTAAGAATTCTCTTTTCGAAGTCATACTCATTTCTGTAACAGTTTGATGCAGATGCTGTTTAGGAAAAAGAGTCTACTATGGACTTTTTCACATTCAAGCCTTTGTGTCTCATTTTTACTGATTACCACAGCTGTTTGAAGCAGCAAGGTAAGCAGTAGCAGCAGATGATGCTATGTGCACTGATTTTAGTGTGGCTTTTCTCAATCTTTCAATAGGCCCTTGCAAGCAAATGTGCACACATGAATAATATTCAGGAAGAGTGGAGTACAACACCAGCACAAAGCCTGCTGGAAAGCCGAGTTTGCAGAGGAGCTGTAGATGACTCATTGTCAGAGAGGAAAGACGTGAAGGAGGCTTCTCCAAAGCACATCTCTGCCCAGTATTATTCAGTTGGATGGGTTCCATTTTCTGTTGGTGACCCAGATGTTTCCATGCAGAGGATGCTAGTTAAAGCGGCTGGTAAAGAAGCTAGGAGAGGCTGCATGCAAGTGGGAAGACCGTATTAGAGCTCGGAATAAGCCCAAAAAGGATTTTTTCAATAAAGAAAATGATGCTATCCAATGGCATATGTGAAAGTCCCTCCACTACGCTTGCAAGCACCGTTGCAAGTATTAGGATACAGCAGCTCCTAAACAGATTGTGAATAACAAGAGTCAGAACAGATCTGGAGCCCATTTCAGCAAACATCTGCTGACTTTCAGCAGCCCTTGAGAACCTGGTGGCCATAAAAGGAACAGACAGGGAAAGCCAATCAGTTCGAGACAGTTCCCAGGTTCGGCAGCTATTGGGATGGTCAGCGGAAGCATTCAAACCCAGAACTGGGCAGTGAAAGAACACGGGAGACCACTGAGACACAGGGGTTCAGCATGGCAAGGAAGAGCTGGAGCTACAGGGCAATGCACATTAACTTGAGGTTCAAAGGTGAGTCGGCCATAGCCCTCGGAAAGCACCATGAGGAGCTGCAGCACGGGTTGCAGAGCACAGCACTGGGTTGAGCACTGCCCTGAGAAATCAATCATCCTGGCAGGTACGCAGGAGGGCACAGCTTCCAGAGGACACCTGAGTACATCTAAGGCAGAGATCAGCCTTATGTGCATGTAACATTTTGCTAGAAGACCTGAAGGGATCCCAGGCAGCTCCCTCACCTCTCTTCAGAAGAACACAGTTCTGCACCCTGGTGCAGCATAATGAGGCACACACAGGCTTCCATGATCAAGCCAGAAGTGCTTATTGCTTCCAGGTGCTGAGGTCTGAGCTGTCCTTCCCTGGCCACTCAGCCAGTTCTGCTTTTCAGAGAATTTTCTCATGCTCTTTGCTTATTGCAGCTAGAGTCAAGCCTAATGGACAGAGCTATTGACAGTAACCCCCTGTTTACATAGATGCCAGAAAGCCCAAATCCAAACATCTCCATAGTCCCATTTGCTTTATGTCCAGCTATGATGACTGTAGCACCAGCTGCTTGTGTTTCAAGTTTTATTTCTGCCAGCAGTGCTTCCCTTCCTTTTTCCTCGAGCCATACCATAAAAAGCTCTAGCTTCATTTTCTCCCTTTCATCCCTGCATTAGCTCTGTAAACAGATTCCTTGCTTCCTACTCAAGCAAAGACTTTGGAAACCTTCACTGCCTGGGCCCAGCATTTTGTTTCCTCTGGTTGCATTTACTCTTTTGTACGTTCATTAGTGACACCCTGCTCTGTTCTGTGATCCTGCATTTCTTTCTTCTTTCCTAGCAGGGTCCTAAACTTAACAGCAAGGGAGTTTGCTCAGAAGGCTTATGCAGGGTGAGCAGCAGACTTGTGAAAAGCATCCTGCTTGAGAGGTGCTTGTGCCTGGAGAGGCATTCAGGAGTGCATAGCTGGCTCCTCAGACAGCACTGAATGGCAAGATGATTTTTTTTATTATTTTTTTCCCCCCCACTGTCAGTGTTAGCCAACTTCATGCTCTCCAAGAGCCACTGTCGTAGCTTGTGCTCCATGAACCATCTCAGCTCTGGTCCTGTGTGTTCAGCATTTCCAAGCACCTGGGCACAAGTTGCCACTTTTCCTGCCCCTACAAAAAGGGGCTGAATGAATGGATTGCAGTCAGCTGGTGGGAGATTCCCTATTCTTGTGTCACAGTCCTTCCAATACATGGGGGCCATGCAGGCGTGAACACAGCAGCACACCCTTAGTGGAACAACACTGCTCTAGTAATTGCAGCCCAATAGATGAATATAACCACAGCATAACAGGAGCAGCCAAAATACCTTTGACATCTTGTTTTCTAAAGTCAGGTCAGAGATCCAGACCTTTGTGCTCCCGAGGTCAATACTGTCTAACAGCAATGTCCTTCATATTCAGATAGGTACAAGATCACTCTTTTTGGTACTCCTAGCAGCAGTCCTATAAAAGGGTTTCATACCCTCTGTAGAAAGGCCAAGAAGACACCTCACCCACTAATTTACTACATGCTCTGCTCTCCAGAGTAGCTTTGCACTGCAAATGCTCTCGTACCATAACATGCCTCTAAGCCTGCTGTGAGGTTTCTCCTCCCTATAATCAGGTGGTCTTTTAAAAGGGATCCTGGCACCCACCTCTCAGTGCTATTACTCACCCCCACACCCCCTGCTCCCTCCTCCTCCTTACAGCTGCTGGCCAGCCACCTACTCTACCTTTACCACATCAGTGAGGTCCAAAGGCCAATAACACTTCTACAAGGACTGAGCTCCTCTTCCCCTTTATGCTGCTCCCAGCCCAGGGTCATCCCTGCCAGCCCAAAATCTGACCTCTCACCATCCCCCAGCCTACCAGTTCTCCCCATCTCCAGGATGCTCATCCAGCACCCTGAAGCCATCTGCACTTCCATAGCCACCCAGCATTCTTACTACAGTTGCAGCCACACAACTCATCATTCAAGCCCCCTCCCAAATCCCTGCATCAGAAGACACCCACTTTCTTTCTTCTTACCTTGTCTGGCAGCAACATCCTCTCAGTCCAGCAGGAAAGTACCCATACAAGCACATAGCATCTTGCAGTGGATCTATAAGCCAACATTTACAACTCTACTGGCTGCGCTGCCATCTTCTGCCACCCAAGCCCTTCAGCATACATACTGCTGGGAAAGGTCCCTGCACTAAGCATAGAGATATCAAGGAGCTCCAGCTTTCCCCCATTCCTCCAAGCAGCATCTGAAGTGCTTTATCCCCATCTTTTCCCCTTGGAAACTTTCCAGCCCCAAGAAGGACCACACTCTGACCTCCTCCAGCCCCAGAGACAAGGGGAAGAGACATACCTTGACCTAGAGCTACCTGGCAGCATCCCAGACCACAACAACATGCACCTTCCCAAGGTTTCAAGCCCCACCACACCACCAGTCGGCTTTTATAGAGCTCAGACAGCTGCTCATTGGCAGAACCTGGGCACTCTCAGCCTCCTGCTTCCACTCCTCACTTTCTCATCTCTCTCGTAGGCACACATGGGAGATGGGGCTGCTGTCACCTGCCCCAAGCTCCCAAAGAGTAGGAAAGCAGTAATGAAACTCCTACCTAACTTGCAAAACAAGTGGGAGTTTGTGGTGCTCTCCTTCCCTTTGAATATGCTCTGCTGGAATTTTAAACAGATTATGTAAGTGGCTCTCGTTTAATCCATCTGAACTATCCTCTTTTAATCGCATACGAGATCAAAGCTGCTGATTGTGAAATGAGCAGGGAGCAGCGAGGCTCTCCCCAAGCTGTCCTGCACTGGGTGAGGAAGGGACAGGCTGGGGGAACATGTGCACCACGCTCTTCTGCTTTGTTTTTAAGTACCCAATAGGAATAGGAGAGAGACGAGCACTGCTCTCACTTGCTTTGAAGTCAATGCAGCCCTTCAAATACGCAGAGGGATATGTCTGTGCCTGGACATGGGGGCACAGCAGCTGGCTGGAAAGCCGCTCCTCAATGAGAGAGCAGTTCTCCCTCTAAGATTTATATGGTTTACCTTTTTCATTTCTCCTCCTGAAGTCTGACATTTAAAAATGTGTAATTGTGTTTATCCCTGGCAAGCTGTGAATGGCTCCCCGGGCTGCCTGTGCCTCCTGCTCTGCTGTATAAATTACACTGACAACCCCTTATTACAAAGGGAAAAATAAGTTAATGGAAAAGCAAAGCAGAAATAGATGCATAAAAATCCCAAAGTGCCGAAGTCAGCAGAATTGCCCCCACGTGACAGTCATTGCCGGTATTTAATTAAACAGGGATCGATCGTTTGGGTGAGTGTGAGTTTGTGCCCGTGCACGCACGGGGAGGAATCGGCACATTTGTCCTGTATTTATTTATTTATTTATTTTTGATAGTAAAGTGTTATTGATATCGCACCGGCAGCGACTCGGCAGCAAGGCTGGAAATGCTGGAGCAGCCAGAGCTGGGCTGGGGACGTGGCTTTGGGGATGGAGGCTCAGGGAGATGAGCAAGGATCCACGAGGCTCAGCCATCCCCAGGTCATCCCTGCAGGATGCTGAGCTGCATATGGGCGGAAACACCGAGCCGAGGGGTAGGACCTGTGGGCTGAGCCCGAGGTGCCATGAACAAATGGGAACCACGGCAGCAAACAAAGGTGCAAGCACAACCAGCAAGTGCTGGTAATGGTGGGTGACACAGGCAGGGCTGGATCATGGAGGGACCCCAAACCGTTCAGGATGGCTATAGGAGCAGAGAGGGTTGGGAAAAGGGGAAAGCTGCCTGGCTCTGCCATCACGCAGGTGACAAGGAAACCCTGGGATCTCAGAACTTCTGGAAATGGGAGTGGGCATTTCCTGTTCCTTGTGGTTCTCTGGGGGCTCTCTTGAAGATCAGGACCCGATCGCAGGGCTCTGCTTCCCTACTTCCACCTCAGCCACTCAAAACTTAATTAACCTCTGTGACAAAATGCAACACTTGAGCAGGCTATGGGGGAGCAAAATGACCAGGCAGAGGTGGGAATGCTTGGTTGGCAATGCTCACCTCCGCCAACAGGAGCAGGAGAGGTGTTTCCCCGTGGGATGATGCCTGGGAACTGCCAGCACCGAGTGCCCCCCTCCCTCCTCTGACCCCATTGGTCCCCCAGTGAGGGTCGGGCTGTGCAGCGTTCGGTGAAGCCGTGCAGATTTGAGCGCGGGCTCCCAGCTGGATCGATCCGAACCCAGCCATCCTGGGAGCGGAGCGAGGATGTTACCAGCTGCTGGAAATTGCACACGGCTCCTTTCATTTCCACACATTTTTCTTGCCTAATTGGAGGGAGCCAAGCCGCACAGGGCCGGGGAGCCAGCCACCAGCTCTGAATCACTGCTGCAGGAGACTGCCTGGGGCACCAGTTGCACCGGTATGGTCTTAATGGGGTGAGGGACTGAAGAACCCCCTCTTCCCGTACATTTGGAGCACATGGCATAAACAAATCGCAGCTCTTTCTGTTCCCCAGCCCTTCTCTGGCCACGATGCAAGCAGAACACAGTGTTGTTCTTCCTCCCCCCTCTGCAGCAGCAAGCAGGTTTCACTCCCGTAGATGTTAACCGAGAACTCGATGCAAAGAAAATAAAACCCCAAACAAAACAAGAGGAATAATTTCTATTTTTGTTTGGTTTTATGTTCAGTCTTACAGCCCTGACATCTTCCAGATAATGACTGAAAATCCCTTCTCCCTGCAGTCTGGGCACCAATCAATACTCCACAAGCAATTTCCAGTGCTCAGCTCGCTCGTTAAAGACCTAACATTCCCTTCCCTTGAGAAGTGGGTGGCACAGTGACTCACAGAAGGCTCAGCAGGATGCCATTTCTACCTGATGCGATGCTGAAACAGGGCTTGAAATCCAAAATCAGCCAGAAAAGCTATTTTCTGAACGTCAGTGCTAGATGCTGGAGCCCTGAGGAGCCTTGCCGGGCAGGTCTCAGAGGTCCTGGCGGTGCCATCCTTCCCTGCCCATCACCAGAAGAAAGAATGGGGTCACACACAATGCAGAGCCCATCCTCATCTCTAGGCTTTGTGAAAGTGCTCATGACAAATCACTGCAACGCGTCCATCCCAAGTGGCTGCTGCTGCGCCTTTCAGCAGGACATTCCTTGCTACACATGGCCCCTGGTCACAGAGGCACATTACAGATGTCTGAGACTTCGTGGGGCTCCAGCAGCATCCATCCATCAGCCTGACAGCCCTGCCCCCAGCCCTCAGCCTGTAGCAGACACAGCGCTGTGGTTCAGGCCCTTTTGCAGGAGGAGGCACCAAGCCTCAGCTCTAGGACTCAGTGGGTTCACGGGGTTCATAAGGGACTCTTCCAGGACCTGGAGCCTGGTCCTGGCTGACTGCATGGGGAGCACACACAGCACCTGCCTTCCTGCTGTAACCAGGTTAACCTCCCTGGATGCACGGAAGCCCTGGGGGAGCTCCTCACGCTGACAAAACGCCTTTCATTTCAAGTTGCTTTGCTTAATTACTGCGGGACAAGTTTAAAGATGTGACGTGCCATGAGCCTTTGAAGTTCAGAGAGACTTGAGCAGGTGCTGTAATCCCCTTATTTTAATCCTGATGACCAAGATACGCTGGCTGCCCTCTCTCCTGGTCTAGGAGGACTCGGGCAGCTAAAAGCTGCAGTCTTTGCTTTCCTTGGGTTGGAATTCTGGATTCACAGTGGTCTGACTTCACCGTGGCTGGACCAAATACCAAGGCATTTACAGCCTTATGCTCTGAGTAAACAAGGATGGAGGCTTTGGGGGCTTGGGAAGGCCAATGGCTTCAGTACCTCCTGCCACGCTGCTGCTCATCTGATAAGGAAAGTGTCACTTATCCAAAGGTTTTAGCACATTCCTCCAGAAATACCTGGCGCTCTTCTCAGTTCCATATTGGAAATAGCTGCCAAAAGTCAACTCTGAATATTAGCTAACTACTTCAATCAAATTATGTAATTGCATGATGTGGAATAAGTTTAGAAATAAAGTCAATTGCAGAATAACAAATGATGTATTTACTGCGGTAGAGGTGCTTGAGCTTTCAAAGCTTACAGAATGACTTTTTTTTTTTCTTCCTCAAAATTAAATATCTTTGAAATCAATGTATTCCCATGGAAATTCTTTATTACAACAAAATGCCATTTAAATGCCATCTTCTGGTGGAAATGCTCTGTTGGTGCATTATTGATGCAGTTCAACTACCATGCTCAACCTCACGGTAGCAATATACCAGACAAAGCATGCCCAGGGCACTTTCTTCTCCTCCTCAAGACAATCTGTTGCATGCCCCCAGACTCAATGGGCTCCAGGCTGGGCCAGGAGGACTCACCTTGTCACACCTTGCCTGCAGAAGACTCTCTCTGGTGAAGCCCTCTGGCTTCCTATGCCCACCTAGTGTCACCCAAGACCTTTGATGAAGTCTTCTCCCAGGACCTTCTCTGCCCACGTTGGACTCCGTGAGAAATAGGAAGGCTCAGCCCAGCCCTGCTTGGGGAGGGGCACTCAGACCTGTTGAGTTCCCTCTCCAGGCATGGGAGTCGTTCATTTGACTCCCATCTTGCCCTCCTCTGGCAATGGATTTGCATCTTTGCCTTTGCATTTCAGCCGTGTGACTTCTCCCGCTCTGGGGATCCCATATGCTCGTCACCAGACTGGTTAATAGCCAGACTGTCTGGTTCTGACCCCAAAAGCCCTGGCCCCCTTGGAATCACAGCCTCTGCAGACACCAGACTTCCCATCCTAAGCGGCTCCAAGCTTGAGGCAGCTGCTCCCTGTATCCTTTAATCCAGTAAACCTGGAAAACCATCAAAAGTTCTTTGAAAGGGGTCACAGCAGCTCCTGCCCCACCAGATACCCCCTGCACTGAAGCTCTGCAGCAGCCCTGCAGGCAGAATTTCGCCTGAAAGATGAGCCTTTTTATTGCAGAGGATGGTTGAGCACTGAGAGATTGCCTCAAGAGCTGGTGGCATCTGCACCCATGGAGAAATTCAAAAGCCACCTGGACATGGCCCTGTGCAACTGCTTGTGCAGCTGCTGCCAGTTTGTGCAGCATTTGGACTTTGTGACCTCCAGAGGTGCTCTCAAACCTCAGCTGTTGTGGGATTTGGGATTTTGTGCTTCTGGGTACTCTGTGGGCACTCCTTCTGCAAAGCATCTCCCCTGCAAGGTCCCCTTGGCTGCTCTCTCCCCTCAGGATGAGTGGTGATGGCCATAATTTGTGCGAGGGGAAGTTCAGGTTGGATGTTAGGAAACATCTCTTCTTTGAAGCAGTGGTCGTGCACTGGCACAGGCTGCTCAGGGAGGCGGTTGTGTCACCATTCCTGGAGGTGTTCCAGAACTGTGGAGATGTGGCACTGAGGGACAGGGTTAGTGAGCACGGTGGGGGTGGGTTGAGGCTGGACTTGGTGATCTTAGCAGTCTTTTCCAGCCTCATTGATTCTATGATTCTACGCTGTCCCAATTCCCTGTAAGGAGAAAAGCTTTTCCCAGCCAACCTCCACTCCAGCAAATGCTCCCAACCATCTCCACACTTCATGTACCCAACTGGAGAATGCTTGGAAGGAGATCGTGAACTATTGCCTTGCACTGACCAGAGAATATATGAGTTTGGCACATGGGCATCCTGCATTCTTAACTATGGAAGCATCCATGGAGGTGGAACATTTTTTCCTATTCTGCAGCACCTCTTTCTCATGGCCGTGCTTGCATCAGAGAGCAGGAGTCTTGAAGTTTTCTCTTTTCACAGGTAACTTACAGACCTACAATAAATTAAAAGAAGCTGTTTAGCTATGCAGATAGACCTGGCTCCATTTTCTTGTGGTTGCACTGGGCCATAGAAATGCAGCCTTCCCCTTCAAAGACACATAGCAAACACTTCACTCGATTCACTCCACCCTTCTTCCTAAAACAAAACATTTGCAGCTGTGGCTCTGCCCCACCTATGTGTGTTGCCCCGCTGCCTCTAGAACTGGGAATTCACCTCTGCAGGTGGCAATGACTTCATGGTTCCTTTTCTGTGCACTGAAGAAATGGTCTTGAGTCATGACGTGAGGGACGGCAATGAAAGGGAGTCAAAGGAAAAGATCGCAGCAGAAAGATTGCAGCGTGGAATGACTGATTTTTATTTAACACATTAACCAAAATACTTTTTCAAATATAAGCTCAAGCCTACTTAAGGCAAAGTTCAAGTTAATATTGATATTTGAAGGAAGAAGCACTTTCATATTAATCACCTAACTATTAAACATCTGTTATGAGACAGAGCTTATGGGCTACGTCTCCAGACACATTTTCAAATGGTTCGGCCTATCTTTGATCCTTCCTAATGATGGAGAGCAATTATATAATGGGTTCAGAAACACTTTCACCGCGCCACTCACACGGGAGGGGTGGGATTTTTTTTCGCGGTGTTGTCAGATAATATCTCAATAACATTTCTGGGAAGCAAAAGTGGCCATCCTCGACCCACCCTGAGTTTTTGCTGATGCATTCCCAGATTTGCAGCCTGATGGCAGCAGGCCAGGGGCTGAATGTGAAATAACCGAGTGAGGGATGCGCAGGAGGCTCCAGGGATGCAAAATTCTGCGGGTTTCTGCTCTGGCTGGGGATGCACTTCTGTCTATCACAGGTGGGGAAGGAGCCAGTGTACATATTTGCATGTGGGTGTGCATGTGTGTGTACGTGCACATGTTTGTGCATGCATGTGTGTGCATGAGCATGTGTGCATTCGTGCACGTTTACGTGCATAAAGTTGTGTAATGTGTGTGTGCGTGCATTCTTGTGCATGTGTGCACTTGTGCATGTCTGCAGCTGTGCATGTGCTTGCATGCAAGTGTAAATGAACATGCATGTGCATGCTCATGCATGTGTATGCATTTGTGCATGTGTACATGTGCATGTGTGCAAAGGTGTAAGCATGTCCATGTGTATGCATGTATGCATGTTTGTGCATGGGTGAGTGTGTGTGCATGTCTGCATTTCTACGTGTGCACATATGTGTGAGCACATGAATGAAAGTGTGTATGTGCTTGTGCATACATGCATATGTGTGCATCCGTGGATGTGCACATGTGCATGTGTGTGCATGCTTGTGCATGTATGTGTGCACATATGTACATATCTGCATGCATGACACGTGGTCATGAATGTGCACATGCGCATGTGGCCTGCATGTGTGCATGTGCATATGTGCACGTGTGTGTGTGCATGCATACACACATCCATGTGTGTTCACTCATGCACATGGACGCATGTGTGCAAGCACTTGCATGCACACACACACAGCTGTGCATGCAGATATTCAGCTGTGCATGGACCAACGGCCACGTGTGCTCCCACCCAGCCCCGCACGTGCCCTGCTGGCTGTTTGCTGTGCATCTGCACACATCTGTGGGAGGGCAGGGCACGTCGCAGCCGTGCTGAGCTCCCTTTGGCCACTGGTGCTAAGCACACGTGCTTCTGTTAACAAGAGGAGCAGATAGAGCGTCAGCGGGGAAAGGCTGCCAATGCCTCAGGCACAGCGCTGGGCAGCAGTGAGGGACGGGCTCACACTTGGCTTTTTCACACTTCAGCATTTCTGCGTTTTCTAGCTGAACGCTGACCTGTGTCTGTGACCGGGGCTGTGGGTGCTGGCGCCTGCAGGGACGCGCAGAAGCATCGCACGCACATCCAGGGCATGGAAGTGTCCGTGCAGGAGCCAGTGTGTCTGCAAAAGCAAAGCTGTGTCCCCACCTGCCCTCCCAGCTCTGCCAGCCGCCAGCACGGTTTGTGCTGCACTCTGAATGCATTTCTGCCTTTGTAACTGCAGTTGTAAATCTCTCCCACCTCGGTGAGTCCTGGGGCTGGGCAAGGTGCACCAAAGGCTCTCCCATGCTGCTGTGCCTGCAAGGCACAGCCCAGCAGCGCCCGGGGATGGGGCCTTCTGAAGGTCCCATGAGCCTCGGGTGGGGCCCTAAAGCAATGTCTGAGATAGGTACAGGAGAGAGGGACCGGGGTGAAACAGAGCAGAAAAGCCCAGGCAGCAGCAAAGCAAATCCCCAAGGTCAGTGCAAATGAATGGGGACCTCCACGGAGCACCTCTGGGCTCCATCTCCTCTGTGCTGAGGGCACAGCTCTGCCGGTCGCATCTCAGAAATGACATGAAATAAGCTGGCAGGAGCCCAGGAAGCCGCCCAGCCCACCCTGTGCCCCATCCCAGCCCCCAGGTCCCACCTCCTGCCCAGCAGCACAGGGGGTGCTGGCTGGTGGCAGCTGGCAGGGAGATGCAGCGCTGCCTGGGAAGCAGGGCATGTTCTGCAGAGCCGATCACTCAAAGCCCTTCTGTGCATTTTCTGCTGAGTCCTTCCAAATTTTTCCTCTTTGAAAACTGGAGGGTTTCATTCTGCTCTGTTCTGGCTTCTTATTAGCCTCAGGTTTCCTTGTCCTGCTGGGTGGCTCATTAGGGAGCAGATAATGAGCTTTCTCTGCCACTGCTGATAGCATTTGATGCAAAATCCTTAACAGATACATTTGTTTCCCCAGTATTTCTTGAGGATTTAATTCTAATAGGTGTTAGCACAACGAAACAGGGGAAATGCTGTAAAGAAATCAGATACACAAAAAGTCTCTTTGTTCACCAGGATTTGCCAGCATGGTGTCAGAGCTGCCCCACCAAAGGAGTCTGCAGGGGCACACATGGTCCATGGGTGGCCGGATCCTGCTGGGAAACACAACTCATGCCTAATAGGAAGCAGTCTCCTACCCTAAAGCTGTGATGGTGCAGCCAGATCTGCTAAAGGTACACACATTCAAAACACATGAGCTCAACTCCCTCACCTGAACGAGCACCTGATTTGCAGAAGTTTGAGGCAAGCCGGGCAGCTCCTCACCTTCCTGTGCAAGCTCTGCAGCTGCTCAAGGCACAGAAGCTGCTTAAGTGGAGGAACTTACTGAGAGAGAGGGGAAAATGACAGCTATTAGGCACACCTGTACCTGACATGCAGGCTTTTGTTTAGATAACAATGAGTTCTTTGCAATTATGGCCACGTCCAGGCGTAGCTGTTGGGGTAGTGACATCCACAGCACGTCTCAGCAGGAAAAATCCCAAATATATAAGGAAGTACAAGGTCCTCTATGCATTACGGGTGCACACCTCACAGGTCAATTAGTTTCAAGCCAGCTCTGAAGGATCTGGGCAGTGTGATAGCACAACTGGGCTGCATGGGTTGGGAGCTCTGTGCTCAGATTCCAGACTCAGCATGGAGAGATGTGTAGAAAAAACGTGGCGTGGTGTTTGTCGGAGGTATGCACTTGCTTCTCCTGCCACGACAGCAAACAGCATGACAACACTGGGTTTCTAGAGCCACGGCTGTTGACTTTCAGAGGGTGATTTGGTTATCCAAAGAGAAGGGGATAGAGCAGTGCTGCTCAAGTGCTGCACAGGGAGAAGTTCAAGCTTAGCTTCTGGCTCACCATTTGGGGAAAAAGGTGGGGCAGAAGGAAGGAAAACCATTTCATTTGATAAGCACAGAGGCCCCTTCCAGAGAGGGTTATTTCCCTCCCATCTGACCACACACAATGCCAAGCCCAGCTTCAGTTAAACCAAAGCTGCATCTGCACAGTTGACCTCCATGGAGAAGCCTCCTACCATCCTAAAAAGCGTCACAGAAAGGTTACCAACACCAGCATGGGGTTATTCAGCACTGACCTGCCCAGGATGGAGGAGAGTCTGGTTACAGGAGCAAGGCCACTGAGGTTGCTCCTTTGGGGACCCTCCCCAATGGCACCAGCGAAGCAAAGCCCCGACACCACTCTGCCCTGTGCCAGCAAAACTCTGCGTCCCTCCTGAAGGTGAGCGAGCACTTAAGCCATGTTAAAGCCGCATAAAACCTTAAACCCTTAGTGTCACATAAGGACTTAAACGCTTTAATACTGTAGCACATCACACGGCAGAGTTAAAGCAACATAAGCCTCCTTTAGCCCCCGTGGTCCCTGAAGGGCAGTCGCAGGGCTTCCCAGGGGCTCCTCCTTTGCAGGCCCCGCAACACCAGGAGGTGGCCCGGGCTTGGGGAGCTGCTGCTCTGCAGGATGCCATCAGAGCAGGAGGGCTCAGGATGAACGAACGCAGGAGGTCTTGGGTGCGCCAGGCTGGGATGCTCCATGAAGACAGTAGGCGAAGGCCTCCAGAGCTTGGCAAGCTGAGATGGTTTTCTTTCTTTCTTCTGCTGTGTGAAGTCTTTCTGGTGCATGAGATGTGTCTGCAAGAGCAAGAGGATGCTGCAAGATCAAGCAAGAGCTTCCTCCATCACCGCAGTCCATGCACCGAGTAACAACGTGACAACGCGCAAGGTCAGGAGGAACCGCCTGACAACGAGCACTCCCTATGCAAACACGTACACCCTGATCCACAGGGCTTATCACAGGCTATAAAGACACATTTTGTGGAAAACCCTGTTAAGATAGTGGCTGCACATCACTGCTTTAAGCCCCTACAGCAACTTAAACTGGCTATAATGTTAAGCCTTTAGAGTATTTTAAACTGCTTAGATTGCTCAAAAGACCAGCTTAATCTTAAACTGCAGCGCAGCTGCTTAAACAGTTTAAGCTGATCTAAAAGCTCGCAGGAACACAGGGTGCTTGAACTCTGCCCAGCCCTGCTTGTTGACCGAGACACCGTGCTGGCCCTCGTGCACACAGGCTGACCTGGAGGCTGCTTTCCTAAATAGACTTTGCAGGGTTTGGAGGAGAAGAAAGGCCCTGTGCTATCTCTGCCCAGCACCTTGGTGCGTTCAGCCTTCCCCTGAGCACCTCCAGGGGGAGGGAGGGCTCCAGGCATGTACTCAATGGTGCTGTGCAGCACCGTGGGGATCATTGCCTCTGGGGAGTGGCCAGTTCTGTTGGTCTTTGCAATAAGAGTTTTTCAGGGAATGGTCCTCTCCTTGGATGCTTTCTTGCTCAGCCTAACAGCGGCGAATGTTGGTTATCGCTTTTCTCTAAAATAAAATTGCTGGGATCTCCACCTTGGCCTGCATGGGGCACTCGTGGGAGTCAGTTTTCCCCCGCTAGCAAAAACTGGGAATTAAATGCTTTTTATAAAACTTTGGAGAAAATAATTGATCTCACAGAGACAGCGAACATCACTGTGCCTCGGGCTGGGTCCTCTTGGTGCGGGCAGGAGGCAGCACACCAGGGAAGTTCAGCCGTCACAAGGGCAGCAGAGGATGCTCCGTACCCAAGCAGGATGAAGCCACATCCACAGCAGCACCTGGCTCACCACCACGTCAGCCAGCCCCACACATCTCCCTCCAACTGTGCCATTTTTTTCCATTCAGAATCCGAGGAGTTTTTTTCCGTTAAACTTTTTCTTCCCCAAAGTACCTTCTTTCCATAGAAAAATTTAACATTGTCTTCAGGAGCACCTGAAAATGAAAACATCTCTTGTACCAATCTGGCCTGGCTTCCTTTCTTTGAGCTCTCCTTTTTTTACCACCCACAAATGTTCGTGCAATGCCTAGATTTGCTCAGGATAAATGGGTAATATTCTGCTTTGTGACTGCAGTCTGGCTGGGAAGCCTGCCCAGGTGTGAGAGCAGGTAAATGCAGAACCGAAACCACAAATGATGTTAGGCGCAGCAGAAGATTTGCTTAGCAGATGAACTCACTTAATAAGAGAAATGTTGGTGGTGATGATGATCTCACATATGAAATTTTCAGCTTTTACACTACCGTGATACTCAGGAAAAAAAAAAAAAAGCAAGGCCCAGTTGTACCAAGCACCCATGGAAGACTGTGGAAATCTGGTGTTGTAATTTTTACCCTTTAGAATATTTAACATTCATATGCATCTGTTCGAGCAGCAAAGGAATTTGCACCTTTATCTCCAGATGTGTCTCATATAACATGCAAGCGCATAACTCATTTCCATTTTGACACATTTAGCGCTCTAGGAGTTTAAGGTAAGCACGCCTGTTACTTTGTTTTCCTAATGCCTATTATTTCATTTTCCTAATGCCTGCTACACCAGGACCACGGAGTCCTGCTCTTCCTGCTGATGCTAACTAATAGGCCTTAATTGTCTTCTAGGGCTTTTGTGCGGTGTTATCTGTTTCCTAATAACTGGCTGGAATATGCCTCGCAGCACCACAGCATGGTGCTTGCACATCATCTGTTGACACTCACACACAGAGATGGAGGGGTCACCACCGCTAAGAACAGTTCTCCAACGTGACAAAGGTTATGAAACGCTGCGGGGCTCTGGGAACACATCCAAACCTCCGTGTACACTTGCAAGGGGCTGGAAGTCCAGGCTTCTCTCTGCCAACATCCGAAGCTATTTCACAGGGTCTTGCTGAGATACAAAAATCTAAAAATAAGGCTCGTGATCAGCAGAGGGGCCTGGAGGTAGTGGAGAAAAGGCCACAAGTGTCTCCGACCCTTATGACAAACTCGACAAGGATTAGATCAGTGTGGCATCCCCCTGGCAGAGCTCAGCGCTCACGTCAAACACCTCCGCTTGCACAGAGAGGCCACCCAGTACCGTGCCCCAGCACCCAGCACCGTGCCCCAGCACCCAGCAACGTGCCCCGGCACCCGGCATGGCCACCTCGCCCTGCCTGGCCCCAGGGAGCTCTCCCTGGTGCTGGGAGCAGCTGGGCCGCTGTGAACGTGTTAGTTCCCTCTCTCGCTCAGGAATCATTATCATTTATTGATAGGATGCCTTTGCAAGCCCCAAGGCACTCGTGCAGACTCGCAGGCTGTGCACATACGAATTCAGCTCAGCCGGTGCAGAGAAGCAGTTGCTGCATGCAGAGAGTTACAAAACTGTTCTGGCCGGGATGTACATGAGGCTTTGGCAAAGGCGGCATCGACTGTCCCTCCGCATTTCACACAACGGGTAAAGAAAGAACAGGATGGCTCAGATGGCGAGGGTACTGCTCCTTACTTCATATGTACAAGCCTTTTTAAAATGCAGTATTTTAGCTGAGTGCCATGGGTCTGCAATGCTGTTTTTTTGGATGCAGTCCAGTGCCCTGGCAAGATTTTGACCTGGAAGACACTCAGCTCTGCTCAGACTTCGTTCCAGCACCACATCCCTAATTGAAGCGTGGGCTAGGCTTCACTTGGTGGTGCTGGCAGGAGGAGAGGGCTGCATCACACGGCCTTTGCTGTATTTTACTGCTCAGACAGGAGCTTGCTGGGGAGATGCTGCAGTGATCGCAGAGCTCGAGGGAGCTGGCTGCCTCAGCAGCGCATCGGAGCCTGCACTGAGGGCCCACGTTTAGAGTAGCCAGTTCCTGACATTGCTGGCTGTGTGCCATGGTTGAGTCAGAGCCAAGTCTGAAGCGATCCTTTTGGAGTCTGTTGCAAAAAGATGAAGTAATGTGTGTTTTTTTCAGGCATTTCAGATGCCACAGAGGATTTGGTGAAAATCAAGAAAATCATCTAACCGTGGTCCTGACCTGATGTGACTGCGTGAGACTCGTGGCTCCTCCATAGCACCCCGTCCTGGCATTCCTGCAGCCTCACTGCTCTCTGCCCCAGCTCTTGGACATCCCCTGCCCCAGCTTCCCCCAACTCCCCCCATCAGTCCTCCAGGCAGCCACACCAGTCCTACCCCAAGCACCCTCATGGAATACCTCCACCAGCTTTGTCAATCTCCTACCCTCAATTTTCTGTGAGCTGCCATGAACAAAATGAGAGAAACTCATAGTCCAAATTCCTAAGGTCTCTGCCTCAGGAGTAGGACTGGGCTGTGCTGAACCTTGAGCATATTTTTTGTTTTTGGAACAGCATTGACTTCGTGAATGCTGCTTGGCGAAGAAATACAACATCTCTCTTCTTCATCTTGCCTTGAGTACACTACGAGATATTCCTGTAGTCAGTGATCAGAAATGGAGTGACTCAGTGAGATGCAACATTTCCAATAAACGGGCAATGAAGCAGCTTGAGGTCAAAGCAAAGCTGCTGCTGTTTGCTAATGGAATACTCCAAAGTGCAAATTCATTCTCAAGATCGAAGCTTTAAGGTCTGTTCTGCCCATTGAAGGCTCCAGTTTGGAGGTGCCAAAGCTCTTGATGCTTCTGAGATGATGGGGATATTTGGACAGATTGCAATAGAATCACAGAACGCGTGAGGTTGGAAGGGACCTCTGGAGGTCGTCTGATCCTCGTGGCAATGGGGCAGGCCAGACAGAAGTGGAGATGGCACCTCAGGTCTCACTGCATCCTGATGTGTGATGGAAGAGGGGGACATGACCTGGAGGTAACTCAGTACCAAAGGCTACGGCAAAACACTTCCCTGAGGAGTAGCATCACGTTGGTTTACAGAAACTCTGATTTAGCCAACACTTTAGGAAGAGCTTATTGAAGGGGAAGAGAGAGCAGAGTGCTTATATTTATTGCAGCCAACAAGCACGTCCCATGCCCTGAGACACGTGCACCTGCCCTGCCACCAGCACGCCCGGGCCCGCGCATCTGAGCAGCACAGAGACAATGTCCTCCCCTAACTGGGTTAGAGGAGATTGGATTAGCAATTTGTGAGTTAGTAAAAGTCTAAGAATGGAAGATAAAACAAAGTGTGACAGGCTAAGCAGCCCTTGTCACCGGGGATTGATCACGGTGCTAATAGCCAGAGACAGCCGCACATTAATAACACAATAACCCAGCTTTGGATATTGGCACTATCACAACCCTTTAACCTGGTAATAACTCATTGGGAAAATGCTACCGGTGTCCCAGCCAATGTTTCTGCTGCTTGTATCCCCCTCTACCTGCTGGCATGGCAGAGATGGCAGCAGGACCACCACGGGGCCACCAGCCATGCCGTGCATGCAGACAGATGTCCCACCCCACAGTGCCCCATGCTTGCCTGGGGACACAACACCAGGGTGTCCTTTGGGGCTGGAGGCTTGGTTTGGTTGGCAGAGAGAGGAGCTGGGTGGGTGGGACAGGAGATGGGCAGGGTTAAATCCTTGGTGTAGACACATGGTACGGGATGGGGAAGAGCTGGGCTGTGGGATGCTGGTGGAGGCTGGGAGGTGGGGACTGGGCTCCAGCTCCGAGCGGTGACAGAGACACCAGAATTTGATAGCAAGTAATTTGGGGAACGCTTCTGAATTTTTTTCAAAATATTCTCCATTTTAGTGACATGAACCATTCCCAACCTGCCTGGAAAGCCTTCTGTTGCTACTTCTGGCTGGATGAAGGGGGGAGGGGCTAGAACAGACACTGGGGGAGCTGAAAAAAAAACAGCGTTTTTAAGAAAATAGGAAATGAAATTAGAGCACAGGCATTCTGAAAAATTTAGATCAAAATGTGGGAAAAAAAAAACCCAAACCATAAGTCCTGTAGTAAGGCAGACAGCATTGCCTTGTTTACAGAGATTTTTCTGACTGCTGTTTGGTGTCATGGAGCACAGAGGGGAGGAGGGATGAAGAAATATCACTGCTGCTCCTCCATTCCCAGCACGAGGCATTTCCCTACCTCGACTGGAGCTGGGCTCTGTGCTGGCACTTACCCAGCACTTGCATCTCTTTGGCTGAGCTGCTCAGAGCAATGCTGAGAGCAACCGATTCAAGGGATTCAGAGGTCAGCAAATCCTGCCTGCCAGCTGCAGGAGCTGCGGCACGGCGCAACAGCCGCAGAGCAGCCCTTCCCTTCCAGCTGGGACTGGGCAAACATCACCACATGTGCCTAAAACCCAGAGCTTCCTGCGGCCAGATGGGATGCACTTGGGGCTGATTCTTCCAACATCTCTGCAGGATCTCCCAATATCTCTGCAGGAGCCTCAGAGCTTAAGGGACTGTTGCTGCACCAAGTTGGCCAGATCTAGGGTTGCTTATGGCTGATTACACCCATGGGCTGTGCACAGCACCCAGTACACCATTCCTCCGAGCAGAACCAATTTTTGGCTCAGATAGTCCTGGGAGATGCACGAGGCCATGCAGCCTGGGTGGAGCAGAGGAGATCTGTGAAAGTCCTGTGTCACAGTGTAAGGTGCTGCAGTCTCCCTGTTTCCAGAGATCCTGCAGCCCATCACCGCTGCCAGGACCAAGATGGATTAACACACTCATTCTACCAAAACCCCCCTGAGAAACCCCGCATTATTACAAAACACACTGGCTCATCAGCACATTGTGCTCTGTGCCTGCTGCCCCACAGTGACCGAGGCTTCAGCTCAAGCTCTTCTCTGGGGCCATGACCACATAGAACAACAGAATCATTAAGGTTGGAAAAGTCCGCTACGATCACCAAGTCCAACCATCAACCCACCACCACCATGCCCACTAGACCATGTCACTCAGAGTCACTACCTGCCAGCAAGGTGGCCTGAGAGCATGGAAAGCAGAGCAGAACTGGGGGTTACCTATGGGTCCAGTATCGTGGCTGCGTCCCAAAGGAGTCCAATCCCCTCCTAAGCACAGCCTCCTCCCCCAGGCCAGGAGAAAGGCAATTTTCCGTCCTTCCCAATGGACTGTGCCCCCACGGTGCTCCTTCCCAGCTCTGCAGGACAGAAGCCAGATCTAAATAAACAAATATAAAACACATAGAAAAGCAATTTAGCTTTGAAGGATCCCTGACTAATTAATTTTGGAGGCCAGGATCAGCCAGCCTTGCCTGCAATTACTCTGACCAAAAAAAAAAAGACCACCTTGAGACTTGCTGCCAAACGGGGGCACTTCCACCCACAGCCCAGCTATGGGAACAAGGGGGGGACGATGCTACCCTGCCATCCCCCTGTTTTTTCCCAAAGGTGCCCCCAAAGAGAGGAGTTTTGCTGCAGTGCAGCTCTGATGCATGCGAGGGACATGCATCGACAGTGAAAAAGGGAGGGCTCAGCTTGTTTGGCTTAATTAGAATAATGAAGCTGTGAGCCTAATAGGAGGAGGTTGGGAGTGCTGAGGCTGTAATTGGCAGAGATTGGGAAGCGTGAGGCTGTCGGCTGGCAGCCATATGGAAGCAGCAAAGTGAGGGTAGTGAGTGACAGCCCGAACCTGTGGCGCACTCATTAATTCCAACAGCAGAGCCGTGATTGATGTGTCAGCTCCCTGCTGCTCCGCGATTCGGGCGGCTGGTTCCACCTTACGTCTGCCGCTACTGCTGCAGTCCCAGCTGCAGAAGGGGAGAAGAGGAGGAAAGAGCACGGAGGAGGGTGAGAGCTGTAGGAGAAGCAGGGAAGGAGGCAGGGGAAGGTGGATGGATGAAAGGATGGAAGGAAGGAAAACAGGGAGGAAGGAGGAATGGAGGGAAGGTAGAAAGGATGGAAAGATGGATGGATGAATGGATGGAAGGAGGGAAAAGAGGAAGGAGGAATGGATGGAAGGATGGACAGATGGAAGGAAGGATGTCTGGATGTTCAAGCCTAGATGCTAGTACCTGCAGATACCTAAATTTGAGGCAGGAGAGGCTCACCATATTTCCCACCCTACAGAGGACAAAAGCAACCCTAACAAAACAACTACAGAGAAGCCACGCGCTGCTCAGACTCCATTTCTTTTATTGCTCCAGAGCTTCCACTGTGATTCTGGCAGGTCTATGGTGTTGTCAGCCCTCAGTGTGAAAATGTGTTTAGGGGGCAGTGTCTATTTGAGCATCCCACGTGCCACACTCCTTGAGAAGGCTCATCTGCCTGAGCATGCAGGGTAGAGAGGAGGGCCTGCCTCTCCCTGGAAGAGGAGAGAGCTGCTCAGGGAAAGATGTTTGCAGGATTCAGACCATGGCAGTACACAGCAAAAATGGGGAGCATGGATGGAAATGCTTGGAGCACACCGGAGTCAGCTTCCTGGTCTGCAAACTGGGCACCGGGAAGGGACTGGGCAGTGTCATCTGAAGCAATTACCAGCTGTGAGCAGAGTATAGCTGTATATAAACCCTATTTAATTTCTATTCTGCCTGGCCCGGTTATTTTGAATCTTTTCCACTGACAAAAAAAAAAAAAAAAAGCTAATTATTGTAGTTCTCCAAAAGCCAGCTTTAGTAGTTTAATTGTCCTTTTACCTCTCTTTAGGGAAGGGAAAATGCTTGGGCAGATCCACCTCAGTGCTGTGGCTGTCTTGGCACAGCCCCCAGGCAGCTTTCCCTCCTGGAGGCAGTCAAAGCCAAGGGAGGTTGTGAGACACGAGGCGAGGAGAGCACCAGCTGTGACACCACGATCTGAGGTTTCATCCATCGCTGTCTGCCGGTGTGAATCAAGACTTCTCATCCCTCCTCCTGAGGAGAGCAGCTACCCATGAAGCAGGTAGGAGAACAGGGGATGAACTGCCAGGATGACAACTCATTTGGGTAAGGCTATCAAGCCTCATTTGCTTCGCCTTGTTGCCTTCGTGAAGGAGCATGCAAACTGAAGGGTTACCGTGTGGAAAACAAGACTTCAGCTTTACCCACTCCACACATTCCCATCATCCTCAGAAGGGGAAGCCAAGGTGGGTCCTCACTGTGTGGCTGCCTCCTATGTGCTTCAAGGCTAAGGGGGAAAATGGGTTGCCTTCCCTCTAGGCTGCTCCATTGCTAGCAGATGGCCATTCCCCCAATTTGAGGAAGCCAGAAAAGCACGACATAGAAGGAAATTTGGTTTTGATTGCAGAGTTCCATCCAGCCAGGGTGGCCAGAAGCTTTGTACCCAGTACAGACACTTTTCTGGTGGGTATTCATTTGTACGATGAAGACCATTAGTTAAAGCATCTCAGAATAGCTCTCGTTTGCTGACTGCATGGTGAGGAGGAGGTTTCTGAGCAACCGGTACCTCCTACACAGTGATCATGGCAGATTCTGGGAGTGGGACGAGGCTTTTGCTCGTGATGAAGCCGAGGACTGCTTCACGCATCTCCACCTGGGTGCCTTCCAGGTGGTCTGTCATGGCTGATGTCCAGGTAGCAGGACCCCGTTTGAGCTGCAGGACAGGTCTTCTGCAGCTCCCTCTGCATGGAAAAGGTGCCAGGCTGTCCCTGCTGCATGACAGCCATAAAACCATGGCAAGGCAGCAAGCTCCTGGGAGTTTGGGTCAAGCAAGCAGTTGAGCAATCAGTTTGGTCTTCAACAAGGAGTTTTCCTACCATCCAGCTGCCACACATCTCCTAGGTGGGGAAAACAGGCTGTTGCAAGCTGTTCTCATCCCTGCTCTCACAGCCATGGCCATAATTTGCTCTGAGAGGCAGCGTTGACCTCATTGCCTTTGGACGGATCACCACTGCAAAAGATGTCCAGTGTCCAATCCAGCCCATGGCTGCCCCATCCCTGGGGCTGTTCAAGGCCAGGCTGGACATTGGGCAGCCTGATTTACTGCCTCATTTAGCGGTTGGCACTGGATGATCTTTGAGGTCCCTTCCAACTCAAGCCATTCTATGAGCCTATGATTCTATGAACAAAACACTGCAACTCTGTCGGACTTCCCTGCACATTTTCCTTCCTATAGGCATTTCCAGGGGTTGAAATGTAGAATTCAGCAGGCTGAGAGCCTGTGGGAGTGTTTCCCAGGCTCCATCCCTACAGCTCCTCATGTGGTCAAAATGCCCTCTAGACACTGTAGGTGAGCAGATGAGATCAGTGCTGATGCTCAGCTCTCTGGAGCCTCGCAGGTCCTTTATGAGTGGTGGACAACAGAAGGTGGCATTTGTCGAGTAGCCAAGAGAACGGAAGTGATTACATGACATCCCAGGATTTGTTCTCTGTGTCCATCTCCACATCTCTAAATCTCATTGGCAAGCAGGACACCGATGGAGTGGGGATGTATGAAGATGTTTGTGTTGGCCAAGGTCCAAGGCTGGGCTATCTGAGCTCCTTCTGTGGCCAGTCTGGGGCTGGAGAGGACACAAGGGCTCAGGGCCAAGGTCCAAAGAGCCCACCATCCATTGTGGCCAATGTAAGAGTAAATAATGACCCATAAGTCTATGACAGTGTCCACAGCATCCCACGTACTGATGCTGTAACCAGCCCCATGTGCTGGTGATGCTTTCCATGTGCTAGTTCTGTGCTACCAGTGGCTAGATGTGGGAACTCCCTGCTCCCCAGCTGCATAGAAGTCCAGATTTATTCCTTGCTTCTCTCTCTGGTAATCCATGGCCCTTGCTCCTGCTTCAAAGCATCCCATGCCAAGGCTGTCAGGGGCTGCGAGTCCTGCCCAGCAGCAGATGGTTCACACACTCTGCAGACACCCAAATGCTGGCGGACAACCCAATTTTGGATACCAGATCATGTGTTAGCATTGCAGAAACAACCTGGGGTCCTATCCTTGCTTTAGCCCACGGGGCCAGAAAGCTGAAATTCGTGGGAGATGTCACATGGATGTCACTGTGACCTATGTGGGGACACAAAGTATGCACCAGCCATGCTAACCAGGAACTCTGAAGCACTTCCAGCTGCTTTATCTGACAGCAAGGTTCTTTCATGTTTAGCTTCCCCACGTGAAGTTACAGGAGCAAAGAAAGGTGCAGCCTGAATTCCCCAGCCAGGATCTCACCTGGACTGTTGGCAGCAGTATTTGTACAAACCACCATGTGTCCTCCCTGGAAACACAGAGCACAAATCCCTGCAGAGCTGTCACATCATCTTGGTGGCTGCATGCACCATGCCATGAATGGCACCAAGCGTGGAGGAACCTTCCTTCCTCTTGGTCAACCCTTCTTCTAGGTGCTAACTGGGTGCTTTAATTCTGTGCAAGGACCTCTTCCTCCACCGAAATGCCTCTATACTGCCACCTGATCAAAGTGAGAGGGAGAGGAACCACATTTCTTTTTCTGCCAGAGCAAAGCTGGGCACAGCGGCTCACCCAGCAGTGCACTACCCAACACCACTTCTCCTGCTCACCAGCATTTATTCACAGCACTCCATAGTTTTCTCAACATGAAGCTGTCCTGGGGACTTCCACACTTGGATGATCAGAGGTGAAAGGTGCCTGTGCCATGACACAGCCAAGGTGCTCTGAGAGAAGAAGGGACCGTGGCTGGTCCAGGAGATTAGATGAGAGCTGCCAGGATGGACTATGACCACAAATCCCCACCTAACCTTCAGAACCACACTTCTGCTCAAAGAAGATTTTGGGCAGCTATCCCCACCCCATGGGGCCTTTCCCAACCTTTCCTCCAGGCACAGCATCCCCAGGTGCTGCTGTCACCTCTTTTACAGGCAAAGCTTTAAAGCCACTCTCTCCTCATCCTGGGGTTGTGTTGACCTCAATCCATTATGCCAAAGAGTTTCTGCCCTGTGCATCATTCCATCTGAGGAATGGATTAAAAGCGGGGATGCATTTGGGCATGGGGGCAAGCGCTTGGGCTGCATGGGTTTCATGCTTCAGAGCTGGAGCTGATTTGGCTGCAAACAAGCCCCGTGACGTGGATCTGCTCCTTAATCACATCAGGCTCCTCAGGTTTCCACCGTGAATACTCATAAGTTCAAAATTCACGTCTGAAACACATGCTGCTGCATCTTTGTGTAGAAAACATTCCTGTTGGCAAGCTCTGCAGGAGTGCTTATAAAGAACAAATATCAAAGTGTGACAACCGCGGCTGATTACAAATAGCAGGAACATTTGCAGAGAGCTGCTCTGCAGAACCGGCCCCGCACGGGCTTCTCCGTCTGCTGGAGGCACAGAGCCTGGGCTGCCCCCGGGGACAGCCGCTCCCAGCACTGCTGCCCACTGCCAGGAGCTGCTTTGAGCCACTGAAAGCGGGAAAAATGACGTGAAAGGTGGAAGGAGGGCGGCAGAAATGGACCGGAGAGAAATACAGGCCAGGAAATGAATGCTGAAAGCTGAAGCAATATTAGCTGGGAAAGGAGAAAAAATCAGCTCCTCCTGCAGCCTGCACAAAGGCAGGATGATGGACGTGCAGGAGTTATTCTTGTGCTGCCTTTTTAAAGCAATAACGAGGAGCTGGTTAAGAAAGCTCATGTCAGTGCTGCAGAACACGCCGTCCCACTCCAGGACAGCAAATTCCACTTCAAAATACCACAAAAACGTTCCTCCGAGCAAACAAAAGCCCTTATTGTGATTTTTCTGGAAGCTCATTTGCATACTGGCTCATAATATCTTTTGCAGCGTATGCTGCCGTGGGTATTCTCTTTGGACCCATGTCAGTGTATCAACGGTGAGCGCGGTCTCCCTCGTGTCGGACTGCCCGATGCTCTGTGGATTTTATGGGAACTGTGAATTTCTTCCTGGATGTGACCGACATAGTGGTGATCCGGTAATAGCAGCACCGCCTGCTAGCAGTTTGTGTGCTCAGATATTAAATAAATGTTCATGGACAATTTTCAGGGTACGTATTGTACCATCTGTCATAGCAGCACTGCTAGGTTTTAATTATGGTTTATATTCTGTCTTCAAGCACCTGGATTCTATTTTTTTTTTTTTTCATCCTGTTATTCCTGATGGTCTGCTAAATAGTGCCTCGCTCCTGTTTGCTGCTATTCCCTTCGAGCAGGTGGAAAAACCATATAAATAGAAAGGTGTCAGAAGGTGTGTGATATGTGAGGACACCTCTTGCTCAGACACTACCATATGTCTGAGCCAATTCCATGACCGCTTCTAGATTTATCCCTGGAATATTTTGCCTCAGAGCTTGCTGGGCTAAACGACTTGCTGAGAAAAGACAGATCCCAGCAGGAAGATGGAGATTCCGACGTGTGAGAAACTCAGCCCAGCCCCAGTCCCGGTGTGCACGGCCAGGCACAAAGCAGCTTGCTTGCTCTCTCCCTCAAACCTGGGTATTTCAGCCCAATTTGCTCATGTCAGCTCAGCCACGAGACAGCGAGAACTGTACGTTCGCAGCTCTGTGATAAAAGTCACTGCCTGTGGGATGAGAGCATCGAGGGACGGCTCAGAAATAATCACCAGGTTACAGGGAAGGAGGGCTGCCAAGGCACACTAAAGCCATTGGTGGAGTGAAGATGTGCTTGGTCAGTGAGCTGCAATGCTGACACAGCAGGGCGGGATGCACAGTGGGGACAGGTGGGACTGTGTCACCCTCTGGGGCTTGTCCAGTGACAAAGCGCTGCTCTGAGCGTTGGCAGACCATGGACAGCACCCTCCATGGTTCACAAAATGAAGCTGCAATCTCATGATGCCCACCCAACAATTTTGAGCGTGGTGTAAAACTGCCCCTCAGCCCAATTTGCCCAATGAGAACGCGTGCATGAAACAATAAGGGCACAGACCCAAAAGAGGTGGGGAAAATCCAGGCTGCCAGATATACTCGCATCCATGATATGGCACTTCCAATGAGTAATCACTTGCCAATACATATGGTGTTTTTGTAGATGTGAAATGTCATGGAACATAACGTACTGATATGTTTAAAAATAAATTGCTGGGCTAACTTAAAAAATAAATGACTGAAGTGATGGGAGTTACGGCGCATTTTGCTGTGGATTAATTCTGTCATTCGATTTGGGTAAAGCTTGATTCAGGTGTCAAACTCAGTATTGACTTAATAAACAGTTTTTTTTTCCCTGGCTCTCTGGGGAGTATTGGGGATCGAGGTCAGTCTCTTAATTAATTTATGTAAATAGCTGTTTTCTTCTCCTCCGTTTAAATGTTAGTGATACCTGTCTTATCTCCTTGGAGCTAATTGAGCAGCAACAAACACGGAACCGAAGGCAGAGCTTCAAGAAATCATGTGGAGGTGTGGTGGGTTCACAACAGCATGAGCTCAGCTCCACCCCACTGCTCACTTCACACATCAGGGGAGAAAATATGGTGGAAAAAGGCTGAGGCTGAGATAAGGACAGGGAGATCACCCACCAAAAGCAGACTCAACATAGGGGAGCACAACCAGCGTCGCTCACAGCTCAGTTCTGGCCATTGGTTTTGGGTCTACTTGGAGCTGGATGAAGCTGCCTCTGATCTGGCATGGGACAGCTCCTGGACACCCCTCACCAGCTCCCCTTTATCACTTTCTCCCAAGCTTTTCCCCATTTGTATGAGCTCCCTAAATCCATGCTTTTCTCCCTGAGCCACTCTGCATGCACACCCAGCTGTACAGCTCCGCAGCAGGCCACCACTAGGACTGAGTGCGGTCTTGCCAAGATAGCAAGTCCCAGCACCATTTACATATGCTTTTTGTTTTCTTATTTCTTTTTTCTTTTTTTTTTTTCATCTTTCAGAACTGCAGTGAACACATTCTCCTCAAGTTCTACTCTTCCAACAATGCCAAACTTAGAAGATTTGCTATTTTTGATATCTAAGTCCTTCTTACAGGCAATCTCAGCTCCCCAGCTTGGTAGGAGTAGGCATGGGCAGCAGCAATGAGCAAGGAATCCCCATTTTGTAATAGGAATAGCAAAAATGTGATGTTTCCCCTCCAGATATACAGCACAGGAACCTCCTCCGCCTGGAGGCACTCGAAGAAGAGCTCAGGAATGAAACTGAGGACGATACAGAGCAGGGAGGTACAGGATGCACAGCCCCTTGGTGGTGCAGATCAGGGTGCAGAGCAGGGCAGGGAGATGCAGAGATGGCACTGAGGGGTTTTTAACTTGCACCTGTGCTCTCTGAAACAATAATACTAATAGTACAATTAATAGTGCAACTAATAGAGCAAACCCCTAGGCAGAGGCATGGGGAGAACCTGGTTTCCTGAGGAAGATAACAGCAGCAAAAGACAGCAAATAGCGAATATTTCCATGAGATCTGGAAGATTATTCATCTCAATTTCTTTAGGATTTTTGTTACTGTCTAAAATAATAATAACAATAATAACAATAATAATAATAATAATAATAATTACAAGCTTCACTTTTCAAAAGACAATCAGGTCTGGACAGAAAATTGCAGGTTCAGCAAGAAACCACGTACAGACTTTAAAACCAAATTTTAGGTTGCTTATTTGCTTTGTGGGGCTGTTTTTTGTGAGAACCTGAACGCCCCCAAATTATTTCCCTAAGGCCTTCATTCTATTTATTTATTATTTATTGTTAGTTATTTAGTTATTTATTTATCTAAAAGAACTTAAAAAATTGGCCAAGGTGAAAACCAAAATCTCAGAAGCCCCGTCTGCCATGACTGCTATTTTTCCTGGTGAAACCCAACCCAAATGTGATGACGGAAAATCACTCTGCAGCATGTCAAAGGGGAAGCAACCTCATGGAGTCTGGGGCCAGAGGGTGTCCATGGCACTGCAGTTTTCCTCCATCTCTGATGCTTCTGATGAGTGGTGTAAACAGCACAGCCCCTTTTTCTTAGAATCACAGAATCATAGAATTAGCTAGGTTGGAAAAGACCTACAAGATCATCCAGTCCAACCATCTACCTACCACCAATAACCCCACTAAACCATGTCTCCCAGCACAACATCTAAACGTTTCTTGAACATCTCCAGGGATGGTGACTCCACCACCTCCCTGGGCAGCCCGTTCCAGCACCTGACCACTCTTTTGGAAAAGTAGTACTTCCTAATGTCCAGCCTAAATCTCCCCTCACACAACTTGAGGCCATTCCCTCTTGTCCTGTCACTAGTTACAAGAGAGAAGAGGCCGACCCCCAGCTCACTACAACCTCCCTTCAGGTAGTTACAGAGAGTGATGAGGTCTCCCCTGAGCCTCCTCTTCTCCAGACTGAACAATCCCAGCTCCCTCAGCTGCTCCTCATAAGGCCTGTGCTCCAGACCCCTCACAGCTTCGTCTGAACACGCTCCAGGGCCTCAATGTCTTTCTTGCAGTGAGAGGCCCAACACTGGACACAGTACTCGAGGTGCGGCCTCACCAGGGCTGAGCAGAGAGGGACAATTACTTCCCTACTCCTACTGGCAACACTATTTCTGATCCAAGCCAGGATGCCATTGGCCTTCTTGGCCACCTGGGCACACTGCTGGCTCATGCTCAGCCGAGCGTCGACCAGCACCCCCAGGTCCATTTTCTCTACACAGTCTTCCAGCCACTCTGCCCCAAGCCTGTAGCATTGTCTGGGGTTGTTGTGGCCAAACTGCAGGACCCGGCACTTGGTCTTGTTGAACCTCATCCCATTGGCTTCAGCCCAGAGATCCACCCTGTCCAGATCTCTCTGTAGGGCCTCTCTACCCCCAGGCAGATCAACACTTCCTGCCAGCTTGGTGTCATCTGCAAACTTACTGAGGGTGCTCTCAATGCCCTCATCCAAGTAATCAATAAAGATATTGAAGAGGACAGGCCCCAGCACCGACTCCTGGGGAACACCACTCGTGACCAGTCGCCAGCTGGATTTAACTCCATTCACCACCACTCTCTGGGCCCGGCCTTACCCAGCAATGAGTGCACCTGTCCAAGCCACGGGCTGCCAGCTTCTCCAGGAGAATACTGTGGGAGACAGTGTCAAAGGCTTTGCTGAAGTCTAAGTAGAACACATCAGCAGCCTTTCCCTCATCCACCAGGTGGGTCACTCGATCATAGAAGGAGATCAGGTTGGTCAAGCAGGACCTGCCCTTCACAAACCCATGCTGGCTGGGCCTGATCCCCCGGTTGTCCTGCAAATGCCCCGTGATCTCCCTCAGGACAATCTGCTCCATAACCTTCCCTGGCACCAAGGTCAGCCTGACAGGCCTGTAGTTCCCTGGATCCTCCTTACGAGCCTTCTTGTAGATGGGAGTCACCTTCCTTGTGCAAGGCCAGGTTGGATGAGGCCCTGGGCAGCCTGATCTGGTGGTTGGCACCCTACCCATGGCTGGGGGTTGGAACTCAATGATCTTTAAGGTCCCTTCCAACCCAAGCCATTCTCTGATTCTAAGATTCTACAAAATGCTGTGGGTGTTTGTGAGCTGCCCAGCCCCAGGGCTCTCCTCTCCACTCCATCCCATCCCTGCTCCTCTCCCTGCTTCCTCCTGAAGTTCATCCTAAAATATGCACCCAGCTCCAGTTGTTCTGGGATGCAGAGGCACGAGCACATTCGTGGCATGAGGACGAGGACAGCTGAGGACTAGCTTAGGAAATGAGTCCTCATCGTGACTGTGGTGAGATTCAGCTCACAGGCACCTCAGGAGCAGGTCAGGCTGAGGGTTAGGGAAAAGTTCTGTACCAGAGGGTGGCGGGCATGGGACAGGCTGCCCAGGGCAGTGCAGACAGCCCCAAGCTGCTGGAGCTCAAGGAGCATTTGCACAGTGCTCTCAGACATAGGGTTTGGGTTGTGGGCTGGTGCTGCGTGGAGCCAGGGGTTGGACTCGATGATCGTTGCGCATCCTTTCAGCTTGGGATATTCTACAATTCGATGAATATTGCTCTACCACTGTGAGCTGGGGGTTGGGCTCTGCTGACGGCCACTGGCACTCCAGCTCCCAGCTGGAGCTGCTCTGGGACACCTCTTGGTCTCCAGCTGAGCCCATGGCAACTGCTTCTTAGAGGTGCTCCTGCGGAGGCAAATTCGGTGCTGCAGCAAAGTGTGAGACCGTGGGAGGCGTCTGCGCTCGCCCGGGCTCCTCCGCGGCTGGCGGCGAGCCGCTCCGCGCCAGCCTGGCAGCCAGCTGCCACCGTCCGTATGGCTCTGCCCACATGCATCCCCTCTGCAGCGATTTCTGAATGTGCAATATCAACATTGCAGGAGCGCAGGATTTTTGCATGTAATTATCCCAAGGTTTATTTGAATAAAAAGGCGGGGGGAGGTGAGGAAAAGCCCTTCCGTATCTTGCAGATCATGCAAAGTCTAGCAGCTCCGCTAGCAGAGCTGGGAAACGCCTGTAGACAGCAAAGAGCCCAGACACAGCCATATCTGTATTTGCTTTGAAGTGTGCTGCTAAAACATGTTGCCATCGAGATCCTAAGCCCCACATTTTAAAATATTCATTGCCACAGCCCAGATTCTCTCCCAAGCAGCAGAAATCCAGGCAGAGACAAGAATCTATCTGGCATCCCCTGGTGGCTTCGTTTCTCCCTGCGGCAATGGGAGGATGAGTCACTAAACAGAGGACAACCCCAGATCTTCATTGGCCATGGCCAGGTCTAGAAGAGTGGTTGTATCTTTGGGCTCTGTGACAGGGAGTGCTGGGTAAGGAAACCGCAGTGAGGAATTTGTCATAATATTCACAGGCCCATAAGAGCTGTGACAAGGAGCACTGGGCAGGATCCTTGGTGGGCTCCTGTAGTGATACCCTTGGGAACATCTGGGTGTATCTGGAGTTGCCCAAGCCAAATTTGGGATGAGCATGGCACCCAGGAGCAGCATGGATGGATTCAGTGTGTAGACGGGGCAACCATAGCTGCCTCAGAGCAGCTTCATTTGGGCTGAGGATGCTGACCCCAAGCATCTGAGCACTCTGCTGCATGGACTGGGCAGAGGGGCCCCACGGGCTCGAACAGAGCCTACAAATAGCAAAGTGTTCTTCTTGCAGACATCTGCAGCTAAACCACCATTTCTGAGGGTCACTGTTAAAGGAGTTTGGGTGCTTTTAGAGCATGGAGCATTCCTCTCTGGTTATTGTCCTGGCAATTTGCATAATGGATTAGGACAGATTTGCCCAGCATTCAGAGTCACTGGGTTGCTTTGCATGCACCATGGGCAAAGGATTCAGGCTGTAAATGGGATGATCTAATAACAAGCATAATTGCTGTTTTATAGACTGTAAGTATTGCCATGGCAGTGGCTCCCTAACTTACAGTGAGGCCATTGTGTGAACATAAAACCCCCAGCACCGAGTGGCTCTTGGTGCAGCAGCAGCCTGGCCATCCTCGTGCTGGCTGAAATGCACACCAGGAGCTGAACACCTCTGCTGTAAGCTGCCAGCAGCAAATGCATCAGCGCAATCCATGAAGGACATGAGGCTGAGCATCAGGAGATATATGCATATCCCTCAGTGCAACCATTCCTGCTTTCCTCTGCTCCAGAGCAGTGATGGTGGGGGTAAACTGAGGCAGCACCACGGCAGGACACCTTAGGTATAAGGGGCTTTCCCCTACCAGCCCTCATCCCACTGCTTTCCTCTCCAGTTCACTAGGTGCTAATATTCAGGGGGCAAGAGTTAATTTATCTCAGGTGTTTTGCGCTGCTCTGGAGCAAGCTGGCCCCATGCAGCAGATATTACAAAGCTTCTTAGAAAAGGAGAGCCTGGTGATTGCAACTGCACTTTTGAATCATTCATCATTTCGCAAAGGGGCAGCTTCCGTAGGTGCTTCGTTTCCTATACATTCGTAATGTCTTAAGATTAAAAATAGCAAGGAATTAGAGGTGCGAGGACCGTACTTCTACGGATGCTCTCTGTTTTCCCAGCATTGCATGCCCACCCCCCAAGCCCTCCTGCATCGCGGGGTTCTGCTCACTCCCTGCCTGCAGATTTCCGTGCGAGCACTGATGGAGCTGGGGGATGCGAGGAATTCACGTCCTGGAAGTTTCAGCCTCTTATTTCAGAATTAATTCTGCAAGCTCCTCCTCGGACCGAGCTCTCTGCGGGCTCAGGCATAACAGGGCCAGTGAGAGGGGAAAGTCATGTTGCTGGTTAAATCTCCAAAGCAAAAATAATCCATTTTAATGAAGGTTCACAATCTGCAATGAATGTGAAACAATGTTGTCAGCTAAGCTGTTGCATTATTCACTTTTATTTGTACAAGGTCCTTCCATTAATATTTGACTACAAGAGAATGCAATTAAAAATTTTCTACTTGAATAAACCCCTCACCACTGTGTTAGTTAAAGGATAAAAACCTTTTAGGCCGCTGTAGCAAAGAATTTAGCACAGTGGCTCCGTGCACGTGTGTCACACAGCACTCCTCCAGCTTCCCGCACCCCAGATTTTGTTCTCAGTCTTCTGTTCAGCTCTCAGCCCGCGTCTTCCCCTCCGCTCTGACATTTTGAGCATCCCAAAGCAATTGTTTCCTCCTGAGCAGAGCCAAAACAAGCAGGGATGCAGGGGGCGTGCGGGCAGATGGGAAGCGCTCACAACCTCGCAATTCCCAGCAATTTCACCAAAATAATAATGTGGTTATCCTGGGCTGGGACGGATCCCAGCCTTTGCATTCATGTGCATGGGGTGTTCAGTGGCTGAGAGAGCTGATTTATTATTTAAATTTCTGCATGCATGGATGGGCTCTGAATTAGTTGTAACCACCCAGGGAGGGAAAAAAAACTCCTGCCAGGATCCTGGAAGACAGCTCGGAGAAGGCATGAGGTCGGCTCGCAAACCACTCACAAAAGGGGAGATGCTGAGAGAGAGGAGAAGAAGGGTGATGCGCAAAGTGTGGGGTGGCATAGAGAAACATGGCGTGTGGCTGAGAACAAAGGGTACTGGGTGAAAATAGAGTTTGGGTGGCATGTGCACGCAGTCAGGTAGCCGCGGTACAGATGGGACCATCTGCAGGCCCACGTCCCATGGGTGCAATGGGGAATTGATGTGGGGACACCGAGGAATCCCCCCTGCAGCTCCTCTGCTGCAGATTGCACCGCCACACGTGGAGCGATCTTTGGACCTTCAGTGCTCTGTGCTTCAGCCCTTCCCTGATACAATGAGGATTAAGAAGCGCATTCATCTCAGAGTGTTGTGAAAAATCAGTCCATTAGTTTGCGTCCCATTAATGCTATCTAGGCCAAGGAGATGAATAATTCTGTCCCCAGAAGAAGATTTGTACAGCGAGCGGCATACAAGACAGGGGAGCAAACCAAACAATGAAGCCGGAGTGCAATGGTGAGGGATGGCTCGTCAGGGAGATGCCATTCATCCCATCCAGGAGTGCCTTCCAGCACAGTGTGTTTGTAAGCAGGGGCTGCATGACGCCAAGCGTTGCAAACCACCCTCATTGGGATGCGTCCCGCCTTGCGGCGATCGATTTGCAACCCGTGTATTGCTTTTTGCTTTTTTTTTTTTTTTTTTTTTAATGCCTGTTTTCCTGTGTAATAACTTCTGGAGCTCTAATCCTCGTTTAGCACTGGGGGGACCGCAGCCGCGCACTCAGCCGGGACCATGGGGCTGCACACCCATCCCACCAAAGCGCTTTGCTCCACATATTCAGAGGTCTCACCATTAGCACTCATTTGCCCTCCAAAGCATGGTTGGCAGAACTTCTTACCCAGGCTGTGACCCGAGGCCATGAGGCTCATGAAGAATCCGTGAGCCTGGAGCTGCCTTCCCACACAAAGACACAAATCTCTGCTCCAGTACACGCAGGGTCTGCCTTCTGCCTGTAGGGGATCTGCCTTTCAACCCCATGGTCCCAAATGTTTTCAGTACATTGGTCTCACAGCTCATCCCATGGCAATCCTCTGCTCCCAGCAAGGCCATTGCTCCTCAGTCCTTGACGAGAAGACCTTCGAGCACTCAACCAGGAGACGTGCTGTATGGCCAGAGCTTGCTTCCATGTGCATCAGGCAGGAGGGGGCTCAGTTAATCCAGCAGAGGAATGGGTTTGGATGCCTCTCGTGGCACCTGAGGGAGCTTTGCTCCTTGCACACCACTGTCAGTACAACCAAGTGCCAACGACTCCCATGCCATTAGACTTTGGCTCTTGGAGGTGACGTGCTCAGCTTTCTCCTCTACATCCTACAGTGTTCTGAAGGCAGGGAGGATTTGGGTTGAAATATCCCTTCTTTATCAAGGAAGGACATCCTCACCTGTTTGTGCGATGCTCAGGTCCACAAATGCACAGCTGACCCTCCGCCCATGGCTGAATCTACTCACTCTGAACCTGCACCGTATGCAAACCGCTGCTCCAATCAGCTGCTGGGTTCGGCGTGCTGTACAAAGCGAATGTGATCTGAAATAGCTCTCTCCGACCACCTCCACAGCGTCCCCGGACATGACTTCTGATGATACGCAAAAAAAAAATATTTGCATTTCATCCCAAATACCTCTGCTAGGTGTAAGCTTGCCCTTTGCAGAGAGCAATGTGGAAAAATCACAGTGTCAGAGAGGCAGCCTGAAAAAATTAAAAGCAAATGGAAAAGGCAGCAGCTTAACAGGAGCTGGCAAGTAATCTCATCTTCAGGGAGCCCCGCTCATAACAGGTACAGAGCTGCCTGAGAGGGACGAAAGGTGCTAAAATATGATGTTTATTGAATGATCAAGGAGCACTGCACGGCTGTTCGGAAAGATTTATTCTCCATCTGTGCATGTTTTTATTCTGCTGGCATTCCTAATAAATATCAACTCTTTTAAACAAAGGCGTCTCCATTTGCAAACGCGGTGGCAAACACGCTTCCAGCCCCATGTGCAAGTGGCTGCTGATAATCCCAGGAATTTTAGCAAGCAATTACCAAGGGAAAGGTCCAAATGACACCGGAAAATCACCCTCAGAAACCTTTGCTGTGGGATTAGAAAAGAAGAAATAAGAATAATTCTTTAAAAAAATCACCAAATGCCAGGGAGTCAGGAGGCAGTAAGTAAAGTTTGGCAACTTCCAAATGCATAACCCGTTGTTACAAGCTGTTCCCGTGGCTCCCCAGAGGGCTGGTCCATAAAGGATAACAACCTTTGCCTGCTGGGAGCTATTAGCTTAAATGGTAGCGGGCTGCTGCAGCATTTAAGCCTGATTATAATAGTGTCATTGGATTTGTATGCGCTGGGATCCACGCAGATGGATTGCACAGAAAGTCTAAGAAATTACATCCAGGAAAGGGAGTTAAAGGGATGGCTCTACGCATGGCAAGCACTGGATGACTGAAATTGCAAATAGATGTTCTCCAGGAAAAAGAAAAAAAAAGAAAAGAAAGGAAGCTTGATTAAGTTAAATGAGATTCAGCCTTGTGTTGGGGAAGCTGGAGCAGAAATGGTTTTCTGTGTTGGAACATCTGCCAGCACCCAGCACCGGGCTGTAGGCTGCTGTAAGATTGGCTTTGGGCTTCATCTCCCATTGATGGTGCCATTTGTGATCCACGAGTCAATACCTCTCCTTCATCTGTGCATTAGAGCCTTGTTATTCCATAGGGCAGCCTTTGGGTGTGCGCAGTGCCCGGGGCAGTCTGCCAGGTGCCATTCCTCCACCACCTGCAGACCAGCACCGCTCCCTCCCAGCACTTCTGGGGGCTCGGAGGACAGACCTCAAGCTGGGGAAGCTCATCGGATCAGATAGCAAAGCCTGATTTTCCACTTCCTAGAACCAAGCTGGGAATTCATACCTGGCTAAAGCACATCACCCAGAAAAGCATCAATCTCACACGATTCATTGGGCTTTGGCTTGCAGGCATTGGGGCATTTGCACGCTGAGACCGTTTTCCCTTTGCAAACGGAGAGGACTGAGCTCTCTCAGCCTCTTTTGCTGCAGGATTTTTTGTTCTCTTTTGGGGATGCCATAGCATCCATGCGTGGCTGATAGAGCAGAGCATCCTGCAGCCATCCCATGTGCAGCAGGCCATGCCTGAGCTGGGCACTTCGGCCAACCCAAAAGTGTACCTAGCCTTCCACCAGCTTCTCTGTTTGCAGAGACATGTATAAGCTCCTGCCTAATTAAAATAATCACTAATAAGCCTGGCAGCTCGGTACAGCAGCCCGCGTTCCTCCCACGCTCTGAAGCCAACACCTTGGCTCGGTGGTGGCTTTGCCATGGATGCTGGAATGAAGGAAAGGGTGGAGGAATGAAGGGATGGATGGAGAGAGTAGGAACGGGCAAAGGACCCAGGAACAAGCAGGCAAGCCCTCTATATCCACCCCCATACCACAGCATCAATCCTTGGCTTCACAACCTCAGCCAGAGCCCAGCTCCAACAGCTTTAACCCTTCACTGCCTCCCTAAGCCTCTGCTGCTCGGACAAACTGCCAAGGAAGTCTGTGAGCATTTTGCAAATTCTTTCCCTCCATCTTAATGCTTTAAGAGAACACACACACACACACACACACACACAAAGAGGAAAAAAAGCATATTCCCTATTTAGAAACATTCTTGTGATGTTTATTGGAACGGGCTGAAAGAGCTGAGGTTTGAAAATTAGTATCTGGCAAGGAAACAGTGTCCTCAGGGGCCGGAGAACAAGCCGCGCTGGGAGGAAAGTGATGGGCCCAGCCTTTAAAGGCTGGAAAATTGCAAACCAAGTGTGCTCAGCAGTATTTCCCTTTATACAGTTCTTTTATTCTTAAGATGAAAATTGCTCAGGACAAAGGCATCAGCCTGATACCTGGGACAGTCTGCTCCTTCCTCTCCTTCTCCCTGCGAAAACACGCGCTCCTTTGAAGGGGAGAAATGTTCAGCACGCAGCAGCTGCCAACATGACCATTTTTAATGTGATTCCCTGAGCTGTCCCTGCTCGGCTGTAGCACAGAGACGTGTGACAGTGCACGGAGCCATCACTTCACGCCGCCTCTGTGCAAAGGAACCGGGGCTGGCGCTGGTTGTACACCGCGGGGACCCGCCTGGTTTGTTCTCCCGCTGCTGCTCCCACCCTGACATGACAGCAAAGGGGATTTTTGCACCGTTCTCCAGGACTTGCAGAGGAGTTCCTGAGAGACGGAGCTCCTCCACGTGCACCATGAGTATCGCTCCGGGATAAAGATTTCACTGCATGCTTCAACGAGTGGCTGAAGCGGGGGCTGCACGGGAGGATGCTCCTACGGTCCGGGCTGCCCACGGTGCGGGGAAATCACGACTCTCGCTGCAAATCCCAGCCCCGGGCAGCGGCGTGCACAGAGTTAAGCCTCGCGCCGGCGCTCCCGGAGGCCCCACGCATTCAGCCCCGGCTCCAGGGGGACGTGCCGCTTGCTTTCCCAGCCTTTCTTCCCACACTCGCCGTCCGCAGGGATTCGCGGAGCCCGGAGCTGAGCCCCACCGCCCCCGCGGCCGTTCCCATCGCCCACGCAGCCCGGCCGGACCGTGACAGCCCCCTGCTGCCGGGCCAGGGCTGTCCGCGGGGCTGGGGGCACGTACGGGATGCGCACACCCCACCTTCAGCGTCCCCTGCACAATCCCACGCTGCTGAAACTCTGTACTGGGGTTTTGTTGCAGTCTCAGCATCAATGTACAGCATCCAGAGCACCTTCAGTGCTGAGCATCCTTCAGCTGATTGCCCCACAGTTAAGCCCACGTTAACATCCCTCTGTCCATAAATACACAGCCTTTGCCCCTGACACACCCCGTGCATCACCCACAGCACAGGGCAGCCCATTCATCCAGATGCTGAAGAAACAGGGCAGCTCATGCTCCACTCTTTGAGGGTCCAAACCCAGCTCTCCAACCCCTTGGAGCCTCTTTGTAACTGTGGGTGAATCCTCTGCCCCAGGGATGTCCAGACTGAGGATGGCTGCAGAGGGAATTCTGGGTGTGACAGATCATCAAGTGATGTAACTGAATTCCCAAAGATCTTTAGTGCTGTAGAACAACTCATTAATTAGCCCCATTTGCATGGCGTTGGGTGCTACGATATGCTTGCAGGAAGGGCAACTTTCAGCAGATGCCCATTCACTTTAACTTCCCAATGCAGACAACACTGCAAAAGCAGGAAAGTGCAGGGCTGACAAGCAAAGAGCTACCCCATGGTCAGCACTGTGCTGCTCCTGCCAGAGCTGGAGTTCCGTGCACGACAGGAGCCCGCCAGGAGCGTTTCCACCTGAGATGCAAAGGAGATGTGGGAGAAGATGGGAGGAGAGCCCAGGCTGCCACTCCATGTCACCGGAGTGTCCCATCTGATGGAAGCAAGTGGACTCCCTCTGGAGGAAGGCAGCAGGAGGGGAGCTGCTGGGCTGTGACCCAGCTCCTGCCTACTGAATGCTGCTTACTGCAGCCCTCAATTCTCCCTCTCCCTGCAAGACAAATGTGATCACCGCTCCCTGTGCTTTGCCAGCCTTCCCCACCAACATTCGATTCCCAGCCGAGTTTTGCTGGGGGGCAGGATAAGATTGCGCAGCTGTAATAACTCCATCCATCACGCTGAGCAGGAGTGGGCAAACCGAGCTGTGGAAGTGGCTCAGGCATTCTGGCAGCCCAGGCACCACCAGTCCCCCTGATAGGACACACCACTGTCCCCCAGCACAGCTGAGGAGCCAAACCCACAGCTGGGGAGTCGGCCCCAATTCCCTGTGCAGATGGTATTTTGGTACATGGCTTAGCAGGCAACATTGGTGGCAGGTGGACGGTTGGACTAGATGATCTTGATCGTTTCCAACCTTCATGGTTCTGTTACTCTATGATTCTGTGTCCCCTGCTGCTCCAGGATCTGGGGGCAGACACCGCAGAGTTTCACAGCCAACCACATGGGAAGCTGCTCTGCTAGCCAGAGCCAAGACAACGAAGCACAGGGGTCCCGATGTGCCAGGCTCACACACAGGCTGCGGAGTAACCGCGGCAGGGATATGGCTCGGTGACTCACCAGCCAGAAAGCTTGTCCGTTCCCCACGAAGTTCTGGAAGACATCTGTTTTTAGGTTTTTGGGTGCATTTTTTTCCAAATTTTTAATTACTAACTTTGTATGTGAGCCGTTCGTAAACCACTTCAGTGCGTGTTTGTTGCTATCCGGGCTTTTCATTAGGAGGCTAGCATCTGCTCAGGGAAATCCAAGGGGCTGACCTTTCCTTTCTCACCACAAAATGGCCCTTCCAGACCCACAGAGAAATTTTAGCAAGGCATTTGCTGCCAAGGATGCAAAAAATATTGATTTTTGTGCGTTCAAGTTCATCATTATATTTCGCAAAATGTTTTCGAGGGCGAAATTTCCCGCGTTTTGTTTTCAGCAGAGTCTGCAGGAACGGGCAACGATGCTTCTCAGTCGAGCAGCGATTACAAATGTTCATTTTCAGGATTAAAAAAAAAAAAAAAAGAGTGGGGTTTTATGACTACTTTCCTTTCACTAACAATTGGAAAGCAGTAGCAGCTTCCTATGTAAATACTGTACCGCGAGCCTCTCCCTACAAGCCCCGCGCACACCTCACCGTGGTTAAGGTGGCAATGAACAAATAAATAAATAAATGATGCTGATAATTAGCAAAATGCCTCTGAGCGCTATATATGTCAGCAGAGTAATGAAGTCAGGTACACACTGTACTATGTCAAACCAAATAACTCACTTAGTATTCCTCTGGTGCTTTCTTCCAATTAAGCGCTGTATTTACTTCCTCTGCTTTTCAGATTTCAAAGAAATGGAGCCACAAGTGCATTGCATCGTTGGATGGAGGAATGTTGTCCATAATGTCAACCCATGATCCCACTTGCTCTGCAACACCTGGATCTGCCATCCTGGGAGGACATGGGGCTTTGGACAGGGCAATGCAGACACCATGCTCGTTAGGTTGAAATTCACGGAATCCTAGGCAGGGCAGATTCATGTATTAGAAAACTTTTATGCTTTCTTTCTGCATGGAGTGTACTAGGTGCATTTGTGGTTTAAAAGGGATGAAGACTTCAACAGTGGCCATGGTGTCTCCTGAGCAGACCAAGCGATGTTGGAAGCATCATCTTTCCCACCAGACCTTAGAGCAATCTGCTCAAGGACCAGCTAACGAGAAGTGAGCTAGGACCTCATTGGGGACGATATTAAGTGCCCAAAGGTGCCATGGAGCCTGGGACCAACGTGGGGTTGACTCTGCTTGGTTTTTACCATTATTTTTCCTCTCTTCTCTTCCGCATGCAGCTTCACAAGAGGTGTGGATAGCATATGGACTATGGAGAAGGAGACAGAGCAGCCTGTCAAATCCCAGATCTGGGCCACTGGTGAAGTCCTCTGACCACAAGACAGGGATTCCAAAAGGAACAGGAATGAAACCAGCCATAAACTGGGAAACAATCCTGTCCCTCTGATGAAAAGATGCAAATCTCTGAAGCTGCAGTGACGTTTTATGTCCGTGTCCTAATGAAGCTCAAGACACATTTCTGAATACAGCCGTAAAAAGAGACCTTTGCATAATGTTTGTCTGCAGATTGGGGTGTCACACTATGATGGCTTTAGAGAAGGACATGCTGTCGTCTTGGAAGTGCCACTGAAATATGTGCTTCCTCTGGAGATTGAAGGACAGCACTTGTGTTCCCGGTTCAGTGGGAAATAAGCCCCAGAGGACATTTGGTGAGACATTCGCCAGGTCATCCCATGCCTGGGGGTGCAGAAGGGGCTGCTGGCCCTTGGATGTCCCAAGCACGTCCAAGCCTGAGAGAAGCCTGTGCCAGCCATATCCCATGAGATGTGGGAGCAATCGGGGCACGCTGTGATGAGCAGGGCAGAAAGCATGAGCTGTTCCCTATGAAGGTAACACCAGGGCCAGATAGCCCCAGATCCTCATGTGATGTATTTCTGAACGAGCAGGGGGCAGGCGTTCATCAATCCAATACAATAGGCAGGGAGACAGGCAGCAGCTGGAAGGAAAGGGCACGGCGAGTTGGAGATGTGTCACAGGTCAGCATGGTGCACGCATAACGACAAGGTTGTTTTTGTGGGAAACGATCTTCTTGAACTTAATAAAATTGGGTAGAAGCAGCCAGCATTTATGTTCTTGATGGAGGAGTGTAACAGAAAGAGCTAATTATCTATTGCAACCTGAGGCTTAAAAAGGAGCCTGAAAGTCCGTGTTTGAAATGCCATACTCCAGCCTGGCCATTCTAACAGTGCATGAAGAAAGCAGTGTGACACCACAAAACCTGTGGATGGGAAAAGAAGACATGCCCGTCCCTGAGCTTAGTGACACTGGGGCCATATCCCGCTCCCACACCACAGGTCTTATCCACCAGTGCCGCGGGAGGGCTCCCACCTACAAGACCTGAGCTTCCTCATAAGCAACAGAAGTATAGGAGCTGGTAGTGGACACCAAAATGGACTCTTTTTTTTTTTTTTAATTTTTAAAGACTTCAATACTTGAAAGCCTCCTGTTGGACCTCAAAGTGTACCTGTTACTCTTTTCTCTTCAGATGATTTATTAATTACAGGCAGAATTATGGCAGAACTGCAGTTCCCTCAGTCTTGGTGATTTGTGTGAAACTGAAAAGAACTTCACCCTTTGCAGGAATAAACCCCGTGTGCATAGCCAAAAAAGGGAGCACAGTCCTTAGAAGACTACACACAAAAATATCTATTCATATATATATATATAGCTTTCGGTGATGTGTCTCATGCTTCAGGACTGAATCTATTTTTATGCTTTCATAAATGACCATGGAAGAGCATTTCAAACGAATCTCAAAGAATAACACCCTTTTATTCACAGGCACTGATACACACAGAATGGACTTGGCTGGAAAATAAAACAGGGCTTTGAAAGAAGGAGGAAGAAGAAAGTTACCTGAATAGCTCCAGACTTAGAGCTTCATGAGATATTTCTCCAGTTTGGAGAAAGAGCTTCCTATCCTAGGAAGGATGTAAAGAACAATATATAAAATCGCCATCAAATCCTGAATGAAAAGAGGCATTTGATATCACTAAGGAAGAAGTTAAGTGCTGTGAATGCTTACGGAGATGCATTAAGCACAGAGCACCTGCTCCCGGTGGAAGCGTGGCCGTGGGAGCTATGCTCAGTGCGTTCAGGGAGATAGCAAGAGCAGACACACCAGAAACTGAATCAGTGAGTGGACTCCTATGCTCTTTCTAAAACCAAAAGCAACAGAATGAGAAGGAATGGTCTCAGAAAGAGCAGTAAGGCATGGGCACAGGCTGCCCAGGGAGGTGGTGGGGTCACCGTCCCTGGAGGTGTTCAAGAACCGCGGCACTGAGGGATGCGGTTAGTGCGCAATATTGGTGATAGGAGGGTGGTCGGACTAGCTGATCTCAGAGGTCTTTCCCAACCTTAATGATCCTATGGAAAGTGAGTGCCATGCTTGGAGGAAAATGCCGTTATCATTTCTTAACGGCTACATCAGCTCTTAGAGTCACTTTGAATAACTGGTGCACCATGAACATAGCGTTTTGTTCCAGGACTAATACTGGGGTCCTGGTGGGACATGAAGCTCAAACAGGCCAATGGAAGCAAAATATTGGATTGAACCATTTTCTGGGTGGTCTGTGCCTGACAACATGCCCCAGGAGCTGTGCCCCAAGCACAGGATGGCAGCAGAGCTGGGCATGGAGGAGCCAGAGCTGGCACCCTCCAGGCACCCCATAGTGCTCAGAACCCGCTGCTCAGCCTTCATCTGAAGAATTCACTCCACATAGTGCATCTCTATTTGATTTGGAGGAATTAAATTTAAATTCCCGAAGAAAAACAATGAAATTACAAAACAGACCATACAAAGCCCACCAGCATGTGCCTTCAGATCAGACCAAAATCCATCTTTTTGGAAATCAGATATCAGAAACTGGGAGAAAGGTTTTGTGATAAAGACACCAGGACCAGAGCCAGGTCTTGGTGCAACAAGGAGGCAGTTTGACCTGCTGTTCCTGAATGAGGACTTAGAAAATGCAGAAACCCGTCAGAAACAGAACATTCATTGGGATCCGAAGTTAGAATCTTACATTCCTTTTCAAGAATGTCAGCAGGAGGAGAACCAAATAAAAACTGCCGCTGTTATTTTTCTTGTTGTCAGTCTATGGTTACAAGTGAAAGCAGAATAGGCCTTTTTGCATCAGAGGATATAATACAATCCGTAGGTGTTGCAGGAAGAAAGAGGAAAGAAAAAGCAGAAGGGGAGGCGGGGAAGAAGAGCAGAAAGTTATATAAAACCACAAAGTTTAATCCATTTGGGGCAGTAGAGAAAAGGGAGAAGCCATGAGGGCTGAGAAGGTTGGGACACGTTCGTCATTAGGGCGGCTGTGGGGATAAAAGCCGGAGCAACACTACAGAATTGCAGAGCGTGGCTGAGCCGCGGGGCAGAAGGGAAAAGCACCGCGCAAGAAATTGATTCCATTAAAAAGTAATCTCAAATTTAATAAAAGTTATGATTTGATTATAGCCGTGAATCCGGAGGGCAGGGAAGGAAGGGAGGGTGGGGAAAGGGGGGAAGCACTGGGGAGGGAGGGATCAGCGCTCAGGTCTGGTCCAGCCCCCAGCACGGCTCCCGCAGCCCGCCCGGCCTTCCCCAGCATCTGCATCTCCTATCAGCAGCACAGCTCCACTATCCCTCTGCACCACTCGGGCACAGACAGGCAGGACAAAGAGCTCCAGTAGGCAGCTCATCCAGGTCCAGACAGAATTTACAAAGCGTCTGCCCCCCCATGCTGTGATGAATGCAGAAAGTACCCACCAACCCCAGCATGCATACTTGCTTCTCTCTGCACTCCCACCTCCTCCACTTCCATGTGACCCCTCTGTATGTCCTCCCCCAGCCTCTCTATACAGTTCCCCCCCCTCACTGTCTCCTCTCCAGCCACCTGGGTGGCTCCCCCTGTGCGAGGGCTTTCATGGGACAAGCAGGCTCAGGAGCTCCACCAGGACCAATGCTGTGCTGGCAGAGCCCCACTGGAAAGGAGGAGCTGATAGGGCTGACCCCTTGAGTGCCCTCAGCTGCTGCACATCTGCAGCCTTTAAAAGCTGCCCTCAGCCCAGCACCTGCTTGGATTGGTGGCTGGAGCATCACTTTCCTCCGGGTTTTGGGGGAGAGGTGGAGCCTGGTCATGGAGTATCTTCTGTTGGTGAGGATGGTGGAGAGGGATGCGCCAGGCCCCCAGCAGGTTCCCCTTGCTTTTACTGGGGCAAAGAGAGGGGCTGAGGATGGGGGAGAAGCTGCACTGCTTTCCCAGGACAAAGCTGGCTATGGGCAAGGCAGATGAGATAACAGCAGAGGAATGCGCTTGATCCCAGGGATTTTGTCTTGCATCTTGAATTAAATACCAAGAACCCATGTTTCTGCTTTCCAAAATAATAAAAAATCAAAAATGAATTTGCTAGAGGTGTTAGAGCAACGTGGAAGCCCGACCCCAACCCTGTTCAACAGGAGTAACAGCTCAGTGCAGGAGTGTGTGCCGGCACTGCAACCACTGCCTGCCCCTCTCCAGGTTCCCCGTGTAACTCAATAAGCTCCTATTGATCGGGCTGGCAGCTGGATGGCTGCCAGTGCCTTGTCAGTAAGTGCAGGAGTGATATATGTACATGCATAACACCGCTACATCATATCGGTAAAGATGTTCCTTCAAATGGAAGTGACAGGCAGGGGCTGGTAGCCTCCTATCTACACGTGCACATACAAAGAAGGGTAGAGAATAATTAGTATAACACCAATTATCTGGGTTTTTTTTTTTTTTTACCTTTTAAGCTGAGCTATTATGTTATTTGAAAGTCTGTTGTTAGGAAAGTAAAGAACAAAAGGGAAAAAGAAATTGCATCAGGACTAAAAGTAATCTGATTTAAGGAGTTAAAAGGGATCCAGGGCTGGATAAGGCCCACTACTGAGTGGGCATGATAAAACTGATGGTGGTGATATTGAAAAGTCAAATATGTTCCAGAAATATTTCTCCTCAGTCGTTTTAAAAATAAAAAGCAGGACTGCCTATTGTGAGTTTAGAGATAATGAAATAGTTTTCATTATAAACTAACTATGGTGGTTATTAAATTAAATTATTGAATCAAATGCATTTGAATATGAGATGCTGTGCAATGCGCTTCCAAGCATATTGGAGCAGCTCCTGGGGAACTTGTGGCCTGATAACACGTGCTGAAACAATGCGCAGTGCTGAGAGCGCAGTAGAGGGTGGGAAAAAGGGAATGCTCCATCAAAACAAAGAGCAGAACCAGACTGCTGAAGTCATTTTGCTGAATGGAGATCCTACAGAAAACAGTAGGAGAGATGGTAAAAGATTCAGCTAATAATCGGGGAATAATGTAACGTTACTCTAATACACCTGCTGAGTGACCCCCCATGCAGTCTGTGTCCCCAGTAAATGTTAACCAGTGAGGGTAACCACTGGAGTGACTTTCTTGGTCCCTCTCAAAGCCCCACACTATGCTGCATGCCTGGTGGGTGGTGCAGACTGCGTGGGGACACTGAGCTCAACAACTCTGAAATAGAAATTAAATCCAGGGGTTCAGAAGAACATCCCGGAGCTTCAAAAGCCACAGCTAATCCTCCAACATACTTTAATGTACTTAACTCCAAGTCTAAAATACCAAATACCACCACAAAAAGCCATGTGTCAGAGGAAGGTGAAGGCATCCCTGTGGTCCTTGACTTAGGGAAACCTCCTCTTTGACTCCAAACCTGGCGACCAGGTTAACCCTAGGCTTGGCAGCAAGATGCATCGTCCCATCCAAGGCTCATCCAAACATCTGGCTGCTCAGTGATGCTTTAGAAGAAACAAAAGCAAACCCAAATCAAACAGCAAACCCCAAGACCAAATTTTGCAACGAGCAGAAGAAATAACAGTTCTCCATGATACCCCAAACCACAGGATGAAACACAGCTGAAGCACAGCTTCAGGAATAACTCTTCTTGAATCCCCCAAATTAGATATACCAAGGAAATGTACACCCAAACTCTGCTATCACAAATGGCAGCCCCTCACCTTCCTCTGTCTGTGGGATGTGCAGATCAGTTTGGGAAGGTCTGGGTGCTGCCAGTCCTGCAGAAGTCATGGCAGGTGGGAGCTCTGCTGGTATCTAGGTCATGGTGGGCTCAGAGGCAGAAGGGCTCAGCTAGTACCATGGGTGTTTTCACCAAGGGACCAGAGAAGGACCCAAAATACTTATACTGGGAGCAGAGCTACTGGCTGTTGCACTCTGACCTGCTCACCATCCTGTTTCCTTTTTCCTCTTGATCTTCAGCACAGGGCTGCTCTGCAGTGCTCTGACTCAGCTTGTGAGGGGGAAAGCAAAGCTCGCTGCAACCTCAGGCAGCTTCATTTTCAGGCTTTGCTCAGCATTCCATTCACCAGGAAGGCATGAAGCCAGCCTATGGGTATGAATTGGGGCTGAGAGCTGATGGATATGCGCCCTTCTCCCACATCCTCCTCACACGGAGCCTGCTCTGCTGCATGAGACGTCAGGAGCGGTGCTAACGCATCACAGCTTCTGTGGTGGGATTACAGGGTTCTGGCACTGTCAACTGTTTTTGGTACTTTTCCCTGTTAGTATAATCCATTAAAAAAAAAAAAATCATTTTCTTCCCTCAGAAATTTGGTGCGTAAGTACATGAAATGGGTTCTTAAAAGGCTTTTAAGTAAATACAGGACTGGGTGGACTTGCACTTTATTGTTCTCCTTCTGGTTGAGTCATGGAAAATGTCAACAGTGGTCAAAAGAAGTAATTGCTTCTGTGATGGTGTTTATCCATGAAGATGGTGCCTGTCGGACTCACTGCACCAAGCTGCAGATCACAACAGCTTCGTGAATCCTGGGGTTTCTTAACCCTGGCAGCATGAGCACTCAGATCAAAGAGTGACAGCATCGTTAAGGTTGAAAAAGACCACTAGAATCACTAATTGCCACCAGGCCCACTAACCATGCCCCTCAGTGCCACATCTCCACGGTTCCTGAACACCTCCAGGGATGGTGATTCCACCACCTCCCCGGGCATCCTGTGCCAGTGCATCACCACTCTTTCTGAGAATAACTGTTCCCTAATATCTAATCTGAGCCTCCCCTGGCACAACGTGAGGTCATCGCATCTCATCCTATTGCTGTCCCCCGGTTACAGAGGCTGATCCCCCTCGCACTACAGCCTCCTTTCAGGGAACTGCAGGGAGTGATAAGGTCTCCCCTGAGCCTCCTCTTCTCCAGACTGAACAGCCGCCGTTCCCTCAGCTGCTCCCATAGGACTGTGCTGCAGACCTCTCACAGCTCTGCGCCCTTCTCTGAACATGCTCCAGGGTCTCAATGTCCTTCTTGTACTGAGGGGCACAACACTGAGCACAACACTCGAGGTGCAGCCAAGCTCCCAGTTCCTACTGCTCAAGGAGATTTGGTTATTGCCAAGCAAGCCCCAAGGCAATCCCTAGCAAGCCACAGGACCTAGGGCGCGCAGCACCTTGAAACACTCCTCAGGCACTGACAGAGCCGCACCCACCCGCAGTCCGAGGCCCGGCCGCACTTGCATGGGGAGCTCTGCCCGGACGGCCGCGCCGGTTCCTGCGGTTGCAGTGGCCGCTGGGGAGGTGGAGGCCGCGGCCCCGTGCCGGGCCGAGGCCGTTCCGATGGCCCTTCCGCGCCAACCGCCGGGCCCGCCCTGAGCGCCGGGGCTGCCGAGGCCTTTCCCGTACCTCGGGGCCGCCCTGCAGCGAGACAACGGGTCACCTCCGCGGCCCTCTGTCCCTCCGCGGCCCTTTATGCCCAGCGCCGAGCAAAGCCCGTGCCCGCAGCCTGCCGGGCTGCGGCGTGCCCGAGCCCCTCCCCAGCGCTGAGGCCTGGGCTGGGCCTCACCCCGCGGGGCAGAGTCGTTCCCTTTGGGGAGAGGCCCAGGGCAGACTCGAAAGTACCGAAAATGGAGAGGCGCTTACTTAGAAAAGAACTTGAGGTTTTTATTATCATTATTTTGTATTGTCCTTTTGAATTGCTTATTGTCCAGGTTTGAAACAAAAGTCCTAACGGAGCGACTGGAATGGACTGAACCTGAGTCCTTCTTCCTATCCAAACCAAAGTCTAATGCTTCTCCAGTGGAAGCTGCCTCTGTACCTTCTCTGGAGCTGCTTGGAGGCTTCAGGGAGCTCCGTGCCATCTGCTGGATTCCTCCCATTTCCTCCTTTCCTCCCGACAAAGCAGCTGAGAGGACACCAGTCCCAGTCCTGCCCTCCTCTTCAGGACTCACTTCAAGGCCGCAGGGAGTTCAGGGCCATCCACTGGACTCATCTTGTCCCAGCCCAACACGTTAGAGGACACCAGTCCCAGTCCTGCCCTCTGCTTTAGGACTCACCTGGTGGCTGCAGGGAGCTCGGATGAAGCTGTCCAATGTACTCCTCCCATTGTGCAGAGGCATAGAGGACACCAGTTCCAGCGTTGCCCACTTCCTTGGGACTTGCCTGGAGGCCACGGGGAGCTCGGGGCCATCCACTGGACTCCTGCTGTCCCGATGCAGGACAACTTAGAGGACACCAGTCACAGTCCTGCCCTTTTCCTCAGAGCTCGGGAAAGAAGAGGTGAGAGGTCTTAGGGAAAGATGAGGATGGGGGATAGGGAAGAAGGGGTTCTAGAGAGCAGCAGCTGGCCCAGGGACTCTCTGGCAGATGGTGACTCTTCAATGCCGAGATGGAAATCGGGAGTCCCTGCTGTGCCGCCAACAGATACAGTGACGTCTCCAGGCAAGCATGATGTTATAGTGCTTGCCCGGGCCTGGTGGAGGTGGATCCACTTCCACTGATTCATCCTCTGGAGGTATGTCCACCTCCATGGGCTCGACATTGCTCTCTGGTGGGTCTATATCCATTGGCTCAGGCTCACTGCTGCTTGCTAGAAGCCGACCCTTCTTTGGTGGAGGAGGATTCATCCTCCTCCACCAAAGCTCCTACACTGGAAGGGATGGGTCTAGGTAATGAGCTCTGTGTCTCAAATGCATGCTTTCCAAGCAGAAGTCGGTCAGTGACTGGTGTTCTGTTGTCAGGGTCCCCGTAGTTATAGTGGTTGGCAGGGAGGAGGCTTGTGGCATCATTAGGCCATGATGATGTGACCCTAAGAATGTCCCATGGCAACCAAAACATGGCTGTGTTGTGCACGGGGAGGCTATGGCCTGACAGTTGCCCTACTTGTCACCAGTGGGATTCGGTGGGGCTCCATTTTAAGGCCATTTCTCTTTAATGTTTTCGCTGTTGATTCCAGTAAGGATCTGGAAGTTGTATGAAGTACATTTGTGGATGATGCTAAGCTGGGAGGAGTGTTGACTCCGTTGAGGGTAGAGAGGCCTTGCACCAAGATCTGGACAAATTTGAAGGTGGTCCCCATCTGCATGAAGAAGAGCAAGTGCTGGGTTCTGCACTTGGGATGGGGCAGCCCAGGTGGTGGCAACGTGCATCTGAGCCACAGTGCGCCCTGGCAGCCAGAAGGGACAACCGTATTCTGAGGTGCATCGGGCCCAGCACTGCTGGGTGAGGGAAGCGGTTGTCCCGCTCTGTGCTGTGCGGCCTCACCTCCAGCACTGGGTGCAGGTTTGGGTGCCACCACATAAGAAGGACATAAAGCTATGAGAGAGTCCAGAGGGGGGCTGCAGAGATGGGGAAGGGTGTGAGGGCACGGTGTGTGAGGAGCGGCTGAGGTCCCTGGGTTTGCTCAGCCCAGAGCAGAGCAGGCTGAGGGCAGCCCTCATGGCGGCTGCAGCTCCTCACAGGGAACGGAGGGCAGCGCTGAGCTCTGCTCTGTGGGGACAGCGACCAGGGAACAGCATGGAGCTGTGTTGGGGGAGGGATAGGTGGGGGTTAGGGAAAGGGTCTGCACCAGAGGGCGGTGGGCATGGAACAGGCTGCCCAGGGCAGTGGGCACGGCCCCGAGCTGCTGCAGCTCAGGGAGTGCTTGGGTTTGGGTGGTCCTTTGTGAAGCTAGGGGTTGTTCTCAGTGATCCTTGTGGGTCCCTTCCAACTCGGGATATTCTGTGATTCTATGAAAAGTGGTATTTTACCAGGCAACTATCTTGCTACTAAAGCAGAATCCTTGCTGTCGCTCATGTACATCCCATGCTGTCACAACTCTACTTTGGACCTGACTTTTTTTATTCATTATTAATCATAGGAAATTGTTTCTAGAAGTGGGCTGTAATTTATTTATTATCAAGTTTTCCACTGGCTTGTGATTTGTGCAAAAGTCTCTTTCCCCATGTTGTGCCTTGGTGAATTCGCTCAGGCTCTGGAAGTAGGACAGCTCTGGTGGAGTCACTCCATCCCCAGCACGGTGCTGCTCATGTGGCTGCAGCATCCCCTCTGTGCCACTCCCCCAGGGTGCCAGGCCCACTCCCTCTCACCCCATTGCTTCCTTTGGAAGCCTGAGCAGCATCCCACTGCTTCTGGTGGCAATAGGTACTGCCTGGAGCATATTAGAGCCACTCACATTGTAGCACATCAACATGAACACCCTTGGTAAGTTCCTAGGGAGGATTTTAGGTAGGATTTTTTTTAATGGAAGAATTTCAGCACTTGCAGTTTTCTACGGAAAAGGCTATTTACTAGCCAACCAGTAGATTTCTTTAAATGCAGAGCTTGATATTTCGTTCTGTTCATCAGAATTTTCCCAGGTTTGAAGATTTGGTACCCTTTAGTGTGCTCCCCTCCCGCAGCAAACTGAAGGACCGCACGCAGAGGGAAAGGCAGGATCTGAGCACTGCTGTGAGCACTCACAGGACGCTGTTCCTCCCGCAGACATCATGAGCACTGAAGATAATCTCTGTGTGGAATGGGGAAAGCTCCTAAAACTGGTGCTATAATCTGTAACAGCAGAAAAGCTCTCTCAGCCCAGCCCTGATCACATATTTTTTACATAGGGGAATGCCATCTCTTTCACTTCCTCTGCTCTCCCTCTTATGATTTACTTCTTCTTTTTTACCCATAAAAAGTCTGAAATGTCCTCTTGCACTTCTGTACTATTGTACCCAGGATTTTAATAGGAACATTTGAAAAATAAATACTAGCCAAGGAGCACATTCATTTTTATTATAGCTATTCTCTCTGCATATGCGATGGTGAATTAACTCTCTTTCTGCAAGTCTCTCTTGATTTTTATGTATCAGTGGAGAGAAGCTCAGACCATAAAGCTTGTTGGGTCCTGTAGACATTCGTGTTCTTAAATATGTAAAGACACCCCAATGGAGCCCGTACTGTTGCTCCTTTCTGGTGTGATTCTATTTTAGTGCATGTATTGCCAGTGATTTTCATTTTGTTTAATTTTCTTTAAAAGCTGAAAATCTCTCCAAAGCTGTTTCTCTTCCTATTTCTGAGACTGTCTGTTAGTGTTGCAGAGTTATAGCACGGCATTGCCCGAACATAGGCAATTTTCTACTGCAAGCACATTATCATTATTCTGTCAATACATTTATTTCCTCGGAACCTCTGGGGCAGCGGTTGTTCTGCTCTAGCAGGGTCCAGCAGTGGCAGAAACCCGCTGGTCCCAAACCCATTTCAGGTGCCCTGCTCTGTGTTGCACTATGGGGCACTCCACCTGCCTAAAACCATTTCCCATCGTTGGGTTTTTTGACCCGATCCTAGTGTATCTCTGGGATCATAGTGCTGGGATGCTTATGGGTGTACAGGCCTGAGCTCTGTGCCTTCTTTATTGAGTTACTTTTATGGCAGCTCATATCCTTCTGGCTTAATCTCATTTTATGTCTTTTTCCTCTCCCAGTCCTCATAGTGGTAACTGCCTCTAATATTTAAATGCCCACATACATGATCAGCTGGTCTTAGGAATAACACTTTACCTCATTATTTAGTAAATGCTGGGCATGGTCTGTTTTACAAATGATCTGGGCAGTGTGGTGCTCCCATTGCGTGGGCTCTTCTTCAGTGGTCACAGTGGTAATAAATAGGTTTATTGCTATTGTCAGAGACATATGTTTTAAGGCCAACAGGGCCTTTATGATTATTTGGTTGGAGATTATGGATTGCTCAGAGCAGAATTTAAAGCACTGAGTCAAACCTAATAACGTGGAGGGGAGCGCACGTGGACTGAATGCATGACACAAAGACAGCCCCACGCAGGAGCCCACTGAGCACGGTGTGGGCACACATGGCTCTAATCGTGTGAGCAGCCGTCCCCAGGCCGTGGTGCTTCTGGGAAGCAGATCTCCCAGGCTCGAGGTGGCGAGGCTCTGAGCTCTCTGAAAAAAATGGCCCATTATTCACAGCTTGGATTCTGGCTGTGTCGATTTCCAGCAGGCAGACCTTGGAGTGACAGCATCCGTCAGCGAGCCGGCTGATGTACTGCATGAATCACTGCGGCCTTATGGTCCCGGGGACGGCGTTGGGAGGGCAGCGCTCTTCCTGGAGATGCCATCTCAAAATGACACGTCCCCCCAGCAAAGCACGTTCCTGGCGGGGTCTTTAGAGCCACTTTGCCGCACTCGGGTCCCGCTGAGTTGTTGTGCTGCTGATTATGATGCTCTGCGAAGAGTTGTTTCACAACTATGATTTTCCAATTACTTAAATCACCTGGAACTGAGGACTAAACCAGCGTTCCCTGTTATTTCTCTTTCTATTTGTTTTTGTGTGGCACTTTTGGTCCCATTTTCTCCCTCCAGAGAGCAGTTGTGTAACACCCAGGGGGAGATGTGCAGTCCCAAGCACCCTTCCGCTGCGGGTGGGCTTCGTTTCAAATGTAACACAGCCAAGTGTAGGCATCCAGCTGCAGGGATCTGTGAGTCTGGGGGTCCCAGCTGCTGTTAAAAGGACCACAGTGGGGTTCAGAAGGCAAAAACGTGGACACACCTGAGTGCTAACTCTGAGTGCTCAGGCACTTCCTGTGTGGGCTCTATTTATCTTGTTGCAGAGGGATGCTCCCCTTGGCATCGGTCACACGCTTCTGGGAGCTCACAGCCAGACGCTTCGTAAAGAAAGAGTGTAATGCTATAACCAATAGAACCCTGACCCAGTGCTGTACAGACAGCCACAGCAAATGGGAGCGTCTCTGGGAGCATCTCTACGCTGGTAGTACCCTGAATCTCCCAGGGCTCTGAGGCAGATCTGGGTACCAAAACAAGACCCAGCCTCACCATTAGGCAGAAAGCATGTGAACGTGGTCAAAGCTCAGTAGATCAGATGGATTATTTCTGGGTATTAGGAACAATTTCTTCTCAGAAGGATAGCAATGCATTGGCACAGGCTGCCCAGGGACGTGGTGGAGTCACTGTCCCTGGAGGTGTTCAGGAAAATGGTAGATGTCACACATCTGGACATCGTTCAGTGGGCACGGTGGGGTGGATTTGTGGTTGGATTTGATGATCCTAGTGGTCCTTTCCAGCCTTAATGATTCTATGATGAGAGATCTATGAATGGCTCTCCCCCTACTCAGGATGCCTTTACGAGGAGATCCTTGCTTCCAAGCATGGTATAGGCAAGTGAATCGCTGATGCCAGCATTGCAGCAAGCTGCACATCCCCTTCCCTGTCCTAGGATATGTTCCTCTCCGTTGATCAGAGTTCCCCCATCAGAATCTGGGTAAGGATTTAATACAAAACAGTCAGGATCATTTTGAGAAAGTGAGGTTTTGTTTGTGGAATTTCATCATTAACAGCCCTTCTAGAGCAGTTACCCATAAAAGGAAGCTGAGCTGGGAATTACCTATTGAGAGCTGTTTACCATATTGTGGCTTCTGTGAGAACAATGTGGTATAAACCACATACCAGTTAAGTTGTTTAATTAACTAATTATCTATTCAGAGTTTCTTGTAGCTCCTTTTATCTCTGTTCCTTAGCTACAGTACAATATGGAAATTAGAGGAAATTAAAACACTTTATTAGACAAAATAGAATAGACAAGTTTAGAAATCACAGCTTCAGAAATAGAGGCCACCCGATCATGCTTGCAATACGCGGGCAATACTGGTGGTAGGTGGATGGTTGGACTAGATGATCTTAGAGGTCTTTTCCAGCCCTGATGATTCTGTGATTCTTCGGTTCTGTGTGAAATGATGATTTGAACTCCAGCTGTTAAAATAGAGGACGCATCGTAAATCAAGCCAGTAAACCCAAGTCACCCCGCAGCTGCTGGCCAAGGAAGCTGCGTCTGATCTGCAGGTGAGTGCTGTGGGAGCAAAGCCATCCCGTTCTGCCCCTGAGAACAACATGTGTGCTGAGCAGGAAGCAACTATTAGCAGACAAAGCCAGGCAAAGCGAGGATATGATTGCTTCCAGGCTTCGTGTCTGGGGTTGTTCTGCACAGCAGCTGCTCCCCTCCTCGTGCATTAAGGAGAGCGTTAAAACCGAAGTCCCTCGCTCAGCTTTACTTGAGGTATGTGCTTTTAGAGGAGTGTTTGGACACAAAGAACCGTCTTGTCACTTGGGTAAACAAGACACAACTATCAAGCTCGGTTTGGGGCTTATCAATTGGAACCAGCATGAAAGTGCGCTCCCCAGCTCCAGCTTGCAGTCGCAGTGACTGGTTTCTCAAGATAAACCAAGAGCGCATTCAAGTAGTTTCCTCACAAAGTGATATGAAAGTCACATTGTTGTTTCCCCACATCTTACAAGCCAGTTCCCTAAATAGGATTTCAGAGAAACAAAGTGAATGGGACGCTCATCGTGCAGGCAATGGGAGGCGTTACCAGGTGGGTCGGTGGATGCTACCCTGAGCTGCTCCCCTCCCTCAGCTGTATTTTAACAGCCTCCTATTTCTGGCAGTACAAAAGCAGCAGTGTCCCGAGCATTTGGGTGAGACAACTCCAGCCACCTGCCCCCTGATTAACTGCTACAAGCAATCCTGCTTTGTCTCATAATTGAAGCGCCAGCCAATGGGGGTTGGCACGAGGTGTTTGCTGAGGGCTGGCCCCGACCATTCTCCTCACTGCGCTCGGATGCTCCATCTCCAGGCCCTAACAAGGTCCCCCGGAGAATCACAGCCACCTGGGGGTGTCACAGCACTGTCCCCTGCCCTCCTCGCACCTCTCAGACCAGCGTCATCGTGGGCAAATGGAACATCCCTGCTCAGAGCCGCGGATTTATTGTTGCCCTAATTACAGCCCTAACAGCCTCATCGCAGTGTAACAAACAGTTATTATTCCACTTACAATCACACTGACATTCACGCTCCGTATTAATACGGAAAAGCATCATTAATAATGGCCATAAACCCTGCTGGTCTCTGTCTCTGGTTGAGCTCATCCTTCTGCCGCAGTCAGAGCCAAGGTAAGGCCAATACCTGCCCCCAGGCCAACACCAAGCCACCACGAAAGCCACAGTGTGAAAGCCTGCATGGCTGCGTTGGTCATTTTAGTGCAGCAGCATTGGTGATGAGCAGTGGGAAGCTCAGCGCAGTACACGGGTCTTCCTCCTGTTCTGTGATACCCAGTGCTTTGGATGTTATTATGCTCCTTATGTCAGTACAATAATAATTTCAGTTCAGTTTAGCACAGTGTTGCTTAAATTTAATAGGTTATATGTATCAGATAATATAAACATATATTAACTTTTATAAGTTATCAAATATTAGAGCTAGCTATATCTTAAAAAAGATGTTTTCCTATTTTAATGCTCTTTTGTTACAAATGAAGCTTTAAATTGAAATAGATAGAAAACCTCTTCAGGTGCTATAAGGATCTAGTTATCATTTAGGAAGGAAACGTGACAGCTTTTGGATTTAAAATAACATTATTTTTTTTTTACAATAACTATTTATGGACAACCATAACACAAAGGTCTTGCATACCACAGTTGCCTGGGAATAATTGTTGCTGATGGCTCCATTCGGTTCCAACTTGGTGGCTACAGAGATGCTGGGCCACAAGGACAGCGTGGGAATGGGGATCTCCTGGTCGGGGCCAGGTCTCCCCCATCACCACGTGTCCACTACGTCTCTGCTCTGCCACCCCTGCAGAGCCATTAGCTGCATAGAAACCTCCATCAGTGCCCTGATTTTAGTGCCCGTTAAACCACGTGGTCTGACATTCCTCAGACTGGAGATTGCTGTCTGCTTGGGGTTCCAAAAACTTCCCCAAAAGCCCAAATGTGACAGAGAGTGGTGCTAACTATGACAAAGCAGAGGGGCGAGAGCTCATTTTAGTAATGCATTGCAGTGTTCACGCCGCCCAAGCATCTGCTAACTGCCCTCAATTTTAGGTTTTTAAAAAAAAATGGACTTCTTCCAGGGAGAAGTGTATGTTTATCTGCAGGCAATAATTAGAGGCTGATGATTCAGGGACTGCAAAAGGGATAGAAAAAAAAAAAAAAAACCAAAACCTTGGGGAGGGACTGCAGGGAAGACAGCTGAAAACTGTTCTAGGATAAATGGAAGCCTCCTGAAACCCAGCCAGGCTGAGCTTCTCCCACCTTCAGAGAGACGCTGTAGGGATGCCACGAGCCCACACCTGCTCCCCATCACTTGCTTTGGGTGGTGCCACCTCAGGCTGTGGGCAGCCCCTGTGGGAAGGCAGCAGCCTGGGCTGGTGTCCCAGGGCTCCTTCCCAGCCCCTCTGCTATAGAGTGTATGTCCCTGTCCCCAGAGCTCACAGCTGACCCTCTGATGGCATCCCGTCACCCAGCTGGGTGAGACCAATGCCATGTGCAGTACTTGGCCCCAGGTGTAACGTGGATGGATGCAGACTGGGGCCATCCTTGTGTGCCAGGTGCTTTAATCCTTCCCTCTGCACTACAAGATGCTCACAGGTTCCATACAGACTTTCAGCAGCTGATCCAGCAAGGCTCCTGAACACGCAGCGGGGCCTGACCGACGCTATTAAGTAGTGATTTTATCCAAGTTCACACAGGTATTGAATGGGGAAATGGAGAGGATATAGCATAAAATAGATATATTTTTTTTCTTCTTGCAGGAGCTTTAGATTAAATAAGTTTGCGGTAGCTGGTAGAATAAATTAGATGGCAGCTGGTGAGATAGCAGGAAGGATCAGAGAGTGCTTTTGTGAGTAAGGTATGGTGAATCCAAGGGGAGAATGGTTTTGGGGCAGTGACCTGGGGGCAGTGGGAGCAAGCTGAGGGGAGGGGTGGGAAGGACCCGTCTGAAGACCACCTCCCCTCTACACGGCCAGCGGTGGTCACTGTCCATTTGCTCACCTCGGTGCGATGCCAACATCCACCACCTCCCTGCAGCCTCTAATTCCCTTTTTCTCGTTTGCAGGGATGTGAAGCGGTCTGGGGAAAACTTACTTGATAACTTTGTGAAGAAATCCAGGAGAGAACATTAACTCTGCGCTTCTCATCTTCATCAGATCACTGCCCTTTAAGTGCGCTCAAGCTCATTTTGCTTTTGTATTTCTTTGCACTATCTACTGAGAGAGAGGTATTTATGCAAAACTATTTCTTTTTCCTGTACCATGGTATCATTTGCACATTAAAAAAAGCTTGTCCGCTATTTCCCTTTGTATTTCACCTTCACACGCTGAAAATATTCTCCAGTCCTCTCATTGCTCAAGAATATTCTTACATGGGGAATGGTTTTCATTAATCCTGCAGAGGTGTGGCCTCTTTGCAGGATCTATCACTTCTTTTTTGGTGCCCTTCCCTGACCTGGCTAGTTAGACCACAGACAAGTCACTAATTAGGTTGTCTATTACCTCCTCCATGAAACTCATTTTGGGCTGATTAAATGTATCTATAAACAGTGCTCAGCTGTCTCCTTGCTGCACAAGGAAAGCGTTGCCTTTTCCAAATGGTATTTTGGCTTTGACTGTAACATCTGGGACAGCACAGAGTCATTTTCTAAGGAACACAACACGGTACAGACCCGCTGATGCCTCCAGGCTTGCTCCTGGCCCTGTGCAGAGGGACCTACTCATCTGCTCTTGTACATCTCTTCTTTAAAAGCACTAAAACCACTAGACAAATCCAGACCGAGCCTGCGTGGCAGCTGAGCCGAGCGTATCGTGCCTAACACCAAGTGCCAGCAGAGTGAATGCAGCTGGGCATTGATGGTGGCCAGCCCAGAATGCCACAGTGTCAGCCAAGGGGCTGACCTGGCTCCCTGCTACATGCAAGGATCAGAACATCTCTCTTGTCTTGCCAAGAAACTATCCACTTCTTTTGGCAGGTTGATTTCTTTTCATATCCAAATAGCTCAGATCAATACTGGTGCTGCACAGGTCAGAAGGTGGCATGAGGAGCTGTTCAGCTTAAAACATCTGAAAAGAAGGTGATATTGGCGTTGTCCCTACATGTAAGAGCCTCTGTCAGAGCCTTCTTCCAAGAGCAAACCTTGGGCAACCTGTCTCATGACACCAAGGGATCTCCAGTCTGCAATTCCCATTTCAGAATTACTGGATGCTGAGGGCTGCAAAGATGATTAGGGCCATGGACTGTTTATCTTATGAAGAAAGGCTGGTAGACCCTTCAGCCTGGAGAAGAGAAGCTGAGAGGGAACTTTAGGAATGCTTTAAAGAATCTGAAGTCAAGTGGATGGGGGCGGGCTCTGTGTGGTGGTGCCCAGCGACAGGACAAGGGGCAGTGGGCGCAAACTGCAACACAGAAAGTTCCATCTGAACATGAGAAAGAAATTCTTTCCTGTGAGGGTGGCAGAGCCCTGGAACAGGCTGCCCAGAGAGCTGGTGGAATCTCCTCTGCAGATATTCAGGACCTGCCTGGACGCCTGCCTGTGCAACCTGCTGCAGGGAACTGCTTTAGCAGGGGGCTGGACTGGATGATCTCCAGGGGTCCCTTCCAACCCCTATGATTCTGTGATTCTTTGGAGTGCAAACGAGTTGCAGGGCTTCAGACTGGGACCACGTCACCTTCCTGTGGGTGCCTGAAAGTCACAGAATCAAAGACTCGTTTGCGTTGGAAGGGACCCTCAAAGGTCATCTAGATCAGCTCCCCTGCAATGAACAGGGGAACCTACAGCTCCATCAGGTGCTCAGAGCCCTGTCCAGCCTAACCTTGAGTGTCCTTAGGTAGGAGGAGCTGAAGGATGAGGAAGGTCTCTGCATCTCAGCAAGTGGAGCAAAGGAAAGCACGACTTGGGGTATCAGTCTCAATTTCTAAACCTATATATTCACCAGCTGCACAGCAGCACCATGGAGCCACTCACCAAAACTCAAGTGAAATGTCCCCTCCTGGGACATGCCACCAGCCTCTTCCTTCCCACCACATTATCCCCGCAGACTGCACTGATGGCGGAGGACAGAAGCTATTTTGGGCAGCGTGAGGCTGCTGTGACACATTCCTGCAGAGCCTTCCCTCTGCTGGGGAGCAGCTGCTATCAGCAGGGATCCTCATCCCACGGCTGGGATGGGGAGGACATCTCCAGCCAGCCCCACCCGTGGGCACACAGAGCGACAGCTTCGGCTTTGCACAGTCCTGGCCACGTTTTACGGAAGCTTTGAGTAAATGTGGAAAACACACAATTAGAGGCCGTTGTGTGATTGATTTCTGGGCGCAGGGGCCTTTCCTCCTTGCCTAGAAGGCCTGGCAGGTATTATTTAAAGAGCTAATGAATGTTAATGGGCACATTATTTGCAAATCTTGAAGTGGAATATTAGATCAGGGCTCCTGTGTGTCATGGTAATCAGCTTTCCCTCGCTCGCTCTGGCTCGAGGGGGGGGAACACCCTGCAGTCGCTTTGTTGTGTGCTTTTCAGATTAATATCCTTTTTCCAATCCAGCAGCTTTTCGCTGGGTGTTTCAGTCAAAGAAGCAGATGGCTCGCATGCTGGTATTTGATGCCTGACCAAAGGGATTGTCCTGCTCAAAACCGCCCCATCGGGAGCGCGGAGCAAGGATCCTGCTTTGTCTTTTCTGGAGTGAAAAAAGAAAGGATGTGGGGAAGGAGCCAGGGATGGGCTGGCAGCAGCTCACCTTGGGGATGGAGGCTGGCCATAGAAGCCCTGAGCTGCAGCAGCAAGTTGGTTGTATGGCAAGTGCCTGGCCAGATCTTCATGCTGGGTTTGAGCTGTTCCTGAGCTTATCTTGCATCTTCTATGAGAAAACCCTGCCCACCATCCCCATTTTTCCCACATATCTCCTTCCCCTCCAGTACGCCCACATCCCTCCAGGACCCCACCCATCAGCCCTGTCCTGACCTCCATGCACGCTGGTGGCTGCCAGCCAACACCTTGGTGTGCACCAACAGGCAGCAAGCCCCTGCTGAGCACCACGGGTGAGGCTTGGGTCATCTCCACCACGCTTCCAATGAGAACACAAGAAAAGGTTCATCTCCTCTCCCATCTTCTGGATTTCCCACAACACCCAGAAATGTGTCCGGGTCTGACTTTCCCAGTGGAGACTTTCCCAGGCTTCTGATGGAGGAATGAAGCCGCTGCAGAGCGAGAAGCACAGCTCTGCCTGGCACAGAGTTCATCTTGCTCCATAGCTCCCAGTGTGTGCTGCAGAAGGACACACGGCTCCTGGGTGACAGAGAACTGTGTTTAGGTGCTGGGGGTGCTGGTATTCTCACAGAGAACCACGCGAGATGGGAGCAGTGCCACCACCCCGGCTGCTCACATGCACAGTGCAAGCAAATGACAGGGAAGGCACAATGACTCATCAAATCAATGCCAAAACAAAATTCATAACCCTCGCTATACATCCTAGTTGGTGAAGCAGGAGGATTTCTACCCAGCCTAAGAAGGGGAAGAGTTTTCTGCTCTGATATGTTTGCTCTGTTGCCTCCAGACATCTTACTGTCTGCCACCCGTTCTCCTTAGCATATTGGTGCCAACCTACTTTGTATTAACAGCAATTCAAATGTTAACAGATGCTGTCCATGTTAATCAAAAAGAAGCTTAATACAAATATATGATTACTGTATGAGTATTGTATAAGTGATCTTCGGCTGTCTTAAGCTAAAATAACAATATACACTTTTATCCAATCCTGATACATTTATAAATATATTTAAATGGGTATAAATATTTATAAATAGTTTCTGTAATCTCCTGTAATTAGGCTTTAAGCTCTGTGACAGGCAGCATCTGTTTGATCTGCGTGCGCTCGCCGTGCGCGTGTGTCAGGTTTCCCTGTTAAAGGCAGCGGTGCCGTGCGGGTGGCTCCGAGGAGCAGCGGGGCTGCAGGGACACAGCGCCGGGGCCGGGAGCAGCAGGGACACGCTGTGGGGGAGCTGTTCCTAAACCCTTTTTATTTCTGCTCTGCGATGCTTTTTGGTTTGGGCTGTGGCTGTGATCTCGTTCCTCAAGGCACGGTGGCAGTAGGTGAAGGACAATCCGTGACCATGTAACACCGTCAGGAGCTCCCAGAGGCACCTCCCTGTGCTTGGGATCTCTGCTGAGTCGGGGATGGGTGCCCATACTGCTCCATGCCCATCCTTACCGCTCAGGGCTGGGAGATGTCGCTCAGATGCCTCCAGTCATTCAGCAACGCCGTGCGGTGACGCAGCGCAGGCAGCACAGGATGCTCTGCCCATCCCACAAGTAGAACAGGGCATGTGAAGCCTGGGTGGCTTATTGGACGAGTTCTGCCAAAAGAGAGGAACAGAATTAAGAGCTTCCTGAAGCTTCGCTGGGCTCATTCATGCTTTGTTTTGCTGGAGAACCCGCAGCAGCCACTTGGGGCTGATGATGCAGCTCATGCTCGGGGCAGATGTGGCCTCAAGCCGTGTGGGCATAAGGAAGGTGAGGAGAGGACGGAGAGGCAACGTTTGAGTGGCCCCATTCACATCGATGTCCTGAGGGATGCCCATGAGCACAGAGCTGGAGGCACGTCCCCAGCTCCCATGGGTACCACCCTGCTACGTGCCTGGCTTGAGGGATGGCAGGTGTGTCCTGACCTGCCTGCCCAACCAGCCTGGCCACAAAAGCACGTGAGAGGAGTGTGTTTTGCCTATGGCCTTGGGGGAAAACCACGTCCTGGGGAGGTGGAGGATGCTTTGCTGTTGGACGTGGAGGATGGGGAGGTTTGTGGGATGGAGACAAGTGCTGGGAATTGGAGCAAGACCAGACCCAACCAGGACCAGGGGCTGTGGGTTATTGCCTTCTCTGGTTTGCATCTTCAAAAACAGAGAAGCAACTGAAAAATACATACATTGCAAGCTGAAAAGTTACCGAATGATCTTTGCTTTGCAGCTTTCTCCTCAGCTGTGTATCTTTAATCTTACCAAAGTCTTTAATCAGAGGAAAATCTGCTTTATCCCTAAAGCCCAGAGTCTGAACATGGGCCATGCAAACAAAAGGCTCTGGAGCCCATGGGAGGAGATTGCACAGAGATGAGCAAAGAGGGGTTGTATCCTCTGACCACAGCCATGGTCGGTGGCCTTTAAGGCTCCAAGTGCTTCGTGGGGTTCTTGGGTTGGGTTGGTTTGGGTTGGGTTGATTTTTTTGTGTGATTTGTTATTGTTTGTTTTTTTAATGAGTTGTTGTGGCTTGCTACAGATATGCTCTTCCATGGGCTCGTGGCCTAAGAGATCACAAAAATTGATAGGGAAAAAAGTATTACAGCCAATCTGCTCACCTTAGCACACCTCTCCTGCAACACAACCCTCCCTGTCTGCCTTTCTCCCTTTTCCCCGTGGCCCAACGCTCTTCACAGCTTTTAGCAGTGATAAAAAAAACTCGGAGGAAATGATGAGACCAGGAAATAATCCTGCACCCAGCCTATGAGATGGGAGCAGGGGCAGCACCGAGGGATTTCCCTGCAGGCACAGGGCCCGTGGTGGCATCTGCAGATGGCAGTCCTGGGCACGGAGCGGGATGGAAGGCACGGCCTTAACCAGAAACCTGAAACAATGCTCTTTCCCGTCCTTAAAAAAATTTGCATCTTGCTTAGTCCAAAATATTCCCGTAAAATGGTAACACTTATTAAATTTTATGAACTGAAAAATGCGGAGGAAGGGTCTGGTTTTTAATTTAGAAAATGTCAAAAGCATGTTTAGAGTTTTAAATTACTTTTTTTTTTTTTCCTTTTAATGCACAACCTGAGGATTTTAATTGCTTTTTAACACTCTCTCTCTTATCAGGAATAACACTCAATGAATAATGGAAACTCCGGGTTGCCACCAAAGAGGTCCCAGTCCTGCAGAAGAAGAGGCTGGAGGAGAGGTGAGACCTGGGCCACTACCAGAATGCCTTTATGGGCATCCTACAGAGGTGAGACCTGCAGGAAGCATCCCGATGGTGGCTGGGTACAAAGAGGGGAGTGCTGAGGATAAAGGGATGGAAGGTGTTGGGATGAAAGCGATGGGATCAGCTGGATGAGCATGGGATATTGGCTGGGTGATGCCTGGGGGCACGAGTGGAGAAAGCTGTTTGAGCAGGGTGGAAACCAGCTCCATGCTGAGGGACTTGGAATACTCCCAGAGGAAAATGGTTCAATGTCTGGACAACACCAAAAGTAGCTCCTTCTTGGGCCAGCCAGGAGAAGCAATGGTGGACTCAATCCTATGCAGGCCACAGGGCTAATTTAAAAGGTTATTGAAGAGCCTCTCTAAAAGTGCCAATAATGTACTTAAAGTCAGTAGCATTGTAGGACTTTTTTAAAAAAAAAAAGAAGAAAAAAAATGAAAAAGTTCATTGCGACTTCATTTCAAAAAGGCTATCCACATAAAAGTGGTGAGGCTTGTTAAAAAGAAATTAAAAAGCAGCTGTCAAAAGGGTAAAATTCTTCCAGGGGACATAGACATTGTTTAAAGATCTTCTATTAGATGATGAGAGCAGATCTATACAATTATCAAAAGAGAGAGACTTTAAAAAGGCAAAAAATTAGCTGTTCTCATTAAAGAACAGACCATTAAAGGAGTTTGTCAGAGGTAAAATAGTATCCTCCAGAAAGTGGAAGTCATGTCCAAAGGAGGAAAATAAAAAAGAGCACAAGATGACAAATTAAGCTTAAAACTACGATAAAGGAGAGCCCTTTTTTTATTAGCAGCTTTCTAAGGTATAGAAATCCCATCATTGACCCTTTTTGTCTATCACCTCAGCAGCAGGAGCTGTGCAGAACTGGGGAGGGTCGAGGTGTGGGATCAGAGCCCGAATGTGCAAAATGGGATAATATTGAAAAGGGCCCCAAACACCTCAATAGTCAGAGCTGACGCTGAAAAGCTGCGGCTGAACGCCTCTGTGTTGAGCGAGTGGACAGTAAAATAAGAGGGAATCCAGGGAATGTGCAAAATGATGAGCACGGGTGAAGCCATCTATTTGTACTTTAAATAGTCGTGAGCCTTCAATGAGCTGTTACTGCCCGGGAAAGATAACTTGGACCTTGCATAGCCATCGTGTTATGAAAACATCGCCTCAGCGATCTGTGATGGCCTAAAAAGTAAATTGAGCGTGGAAATTTTTAGAGGAAAATAAAAGTGTTAAACACAACAGAAGAGATCAATTTGTCATTGAGCAGATCAATAATTCACCTGCTACTTAAATACTGCTCGCAAATCTGTTCCCTCCACTGGAAAGCAAAGAGAGGAAATGAGAAACAAGGGGAGATGCAGAGGAAGGCGGCAAAGATGAGGGCTGGGAGCGGGTGGCAGGAAGGAGGACGTGTGAACCAGGCAAAAGAAATGCTTTTTCGTAACAATTTTGCATAATTAAACTTCTGCCAAAGGGCATTGCAGAGTCTGGATGGGCTGCGGAATAACTGAGCAGCGTAAAGGAGAGCGTCACGGGGAGATGCAGCGGGATGCTTGGGGTCCCACTGGCATCGCAGCACCTCCCCACATGGACTGTTGGCTCTTCCTAACTCTAGTTCTGACTTGAAGCTTCGTGGAGGAATCCATCAGGAAATCACTCAGATGGGAGAGCAGGACCAAGCTGCCACATGAGCTCAGAGCAGAAGGAGGTCTACATGGGCATGTTTCTGCACAGCAGGTCCAAACTGGAAACAGAGAGTTGCCTTTAGTACACAACATGGGAATTACGGTTGAAATGGTGGAGTCACCGTCCCTGGAGGTGTTCAAGAACCATGGAGATGTAGCACTTAGGGACATGGTTAGTGGGCATGGTGGGATGGGTTGATGGTTGGACTAGGTGATCTTAGTAGTCTTTTCTAACACTAATTCCATGATTCTAAATATAGGATCTCTTGCATTATAGGGTATACCCAGGTGATCTTTGGTGCCAAGGTTGGGCCAAGGTCCGTAGCATCACCTGTTGATGGGTTCTGCACCTGCAAGAAATTCCATGGGTATCAGCCACCCAATTCGGCTGCGGTAAAGAGCTGGAAGCCCTTGCAGCCAAACCCAACAGTCAGTTCTCACACATGGTGCACATTTTTACAGCTCTGCCAACTGATTTATTGGAAAACAGAAAACTCTCAAATTCTCAGAGCTATAAATGCTCTTTGTTTCGGTTCCTTCCTGACAAGCGTATTTATGATGATCACAAAGGAAAGATCACAACAAAACCTGGCAAAAAATGGAAGCGAGAGGAGCGAGCCAAGCTGCAGATAATAAGTAACAAATCAGGAAAAGGAGGAAGGTAATAGCTGTGATTAAAAATCAGATGCTGTGAAATAAAGAACAATTGATGGGAGAAGTAAAAGTATCCATTTAAAAAATCCGCATCCAAATGCGTTATGGACAACAAGAAAGCATTTTAGATTATCTGAAACACAAGAAATTCTAGCAGAATGATGATGGTAGAGATCCATTTTTTGATAGATGTGGTAATGCTGCCAATAATAATGCAGACGATGCAGAAGGGCCCAAAACCTGCTCGGGGTCTGAAACACTGAAGACAATATTTTCTGAGCACACGGTCCCCACCATTTTCTATTCCAACAGCAAGCACACAGCAGTGACCAAATTGTTAACAGTTTAAAAGATGTTAAGCTGCCACCCTTAATTAGCTGAAATAATTATTAATTTTTAAAGGCTTTCAATTAATTTTTAAACTAGTTTTCATCTGCACAATCAGCCAACTTGTTTATAAATTTGGGAAGAAAAAGCACTAAATATTTTACAGGAATGACAGGGGAAAAAAAAAAAAAGGAGGTGGCGTGGTACTTCTTACGAGCTTGGAAAAAAAGATGCGTTTCCAAAAGCAGTTTGGGAGCCTGGGGTTTGCCTTTGATGTAGAAGTTTTTTGCCTTTGTTATTCTCCAGAAAAGTCGTGAGATGCTTTGATTTGTTGGGTCGCAGGGGGTGGGAGGTGGCGGGGAAGGTTTGGTTTGTGACTTGTGAGCCTGGGGGTTATTCTGGGCATTTGGGATTTTCCTCTCGGTCAAATCACCACGATTCACGCAGAATATTGGCAAAATAGCCATAAAATTACCAGGGTTTCCGTGACACTCATTTCATTACAAATCCAGATGCAATACAAACGAAATGATGTTTAACCAGGGAAATGATGCACTCCACTTCTGCTGCAAAATGTGAGCGTACAAACGTGAAAATTTGGGTTCCAAAAGGGCATCTTTAAGATATAACACTCACTCTTGTAGTGCAGCACTTCTTGCTTGGCCAGGCTGAGGACACTCTGCCCGACAGAGAACAAATTGCTGCTTGGCATCCGTGCCTCACCTCAGTGCTGTCTGGCATTGCCAGCAGTGTCTTGTGTAGCTGTGTCCTGGATCGTGACACCGAGCAATGGTGGGAGCAGCTGGAGAAACCCCAAACTTTCCCCTGGGCAAAGCCACCGGTGTGCGAGAGCACTGCTTGCACGAATTGCACGAGATTCGGTAATTAAAAGGATTAATCATTTTTTGCTATAGGGTGTGTATGGCGTATACACACACACATATATATATATATGTAGCAATGATATGAGGTTGCACAGAGCCACCAGGTTCTTGGTTTGCATCTGCACCGAGCCCAAGCTGCAGTTCATCCTGGGCAAGTGATGGAGAGGTGGGAGCGGGGCTGCAGGTGCTGCTAAATTCCATGCATCCACCCCTAGGGGCTAACAGCACACCCTGCAATAATGCTGTGTTTCAAACAAAAAAGAGCATGCTATTCAACAAAAGAAAATAAGAAAATGCATCAACGGCATAGCTGGAAAGTTTCAGTTTTAGCCTCTCCTCTGGTCCCTCTCACTCCATATTGAAGACATTCACCATCTTTTGGCAACTCAGTGCTTTCCAAGGCAGTCCGGACGCGTGATATCATTCATTTTGATGCAGTACAATCATTAAAGATTTTTTTTTTTTCCTTTGCCATAATGGGTTTCATTTTGAATAGAGTGTGCTGATGGGAAATATCCATCGTGGTGGGAGCGTGCGGTTCCCAGCATGGCAGCAGGAGTGGGGTGCTCCATCACCCGCACCCCTGCGCTGGGCTCCCCAGACTGGAGCTGCAGCTGCTGCTTGTTCGTCCCCACACACGTGGGGCAGCCGGGCCCTGGTGGGCACCAGCAATGGACAAGCAACCAGGGACTGCTGCTCTTTGAGCCAACCTGGCTGGGAAGATGATGAGACTGCAGCAGCTGGGGTTTGAAATGGGGTGTCCTGCAACATGTGGCCTGAATCAAGCTCCCCCACATCCAAAATCCCAGGAGAGCAGCTCGGAACACATCCGTGGCCACACTTCCAGCGCAGACAAATTTGTAGAAAAAGCCAGAAAACCATAAAAATAAGGCATCTTCCAGCCCCAGCAGTGTTGGCTGTTGTTCACCATCACTGGTGCATATCCCAGCCCATTTCCATGGCAGGTGCTCTCCAATCAGGATGGGTAAGCACAGGTGCTTCCAATCACCAACAGAGCCTGTAAGTTCCCACCAGTGGGCAACTTAAAGCTGAGCTGCACAGGGTGCAGAAGGACAGGCTCTATTGGGACATGCTGAAATATTTGTCTTGTGCTCATACAGACCCAGCTTGGCTTGCACGCTTGTTTGCCTAACTGATGGAGGCTTGATAGCTGCAGCGGGGAGCTCATTAATTGAATTCCAAAGGGATTAATTACAGCAGGAATAAGAGGGCTCTCTGTCATCTTGCAGGTTTTTCCATGCTGCTGGATTTGAGGGGGCTGGAATGTGGTGGAGGCAACTGGAGGAGCCCACGGTGTCTCTGCTGTGTCACCGCTGTCCTGCTGGGCACGGAGAGGGGTAACACCAGGTCTTGGTGGGACACCGTCTGCTGTTTCCTTTACATGGAGAAGTGTTGAGGTGAGTGGAAGGAGGTGGGGATGGCTCTGTGCTCCCCTCAGGATGGCAGCTGGATGGCCAAGCAACAGCACAGGGCTTGATGTGGCGAGACCTCGGGGTGTGCATCCAGCAGCACAATGCCAGCCGTGTTCACCAAGGTTTATCCCCAGCATGCCACGGGGTGCTTTGCGGGCTGGGTATGGACATAAGGAGCCCAAGGGCTGCAAAAACCTGCCCTGGTAAAGTGCTTGGCATGCAGGGTGCCGCTGCAGAGCGTTTCCTTTGGCCCTGTGACCCGTCCGGCTGAGCCCCAGGGAGGGACCAGGATTTCCTGTGTTTAAAAATACACATTTTTATATGCATATATATAAACATAATCCTCCTTCCCTCTTTCAGAAGTCAAAATTAACTCCAGCTGTGCCAGTGATGCAGTTCACTGTGCAGACCCGCAGATGTGGGAAGGTACTGCCAGAAAAGCAGGGAAGGGGCTTAAGGACTTCCCCGACCACCACAGCTGCTGGGAAAAACACGTTCTGTGCTGCTACATTTTAAACCAGCTCCTGGCCCTGCCTATTCGACAGCTTTACTGCCTGACACGCCATGCAGAAAATGATTCTTGGCCATTAAAAGGTTTTAGCACAGCTGGGGGAGGACTTCTTGCCCAGCCCTGGCTGTGTCTGCCTTAGGGACATGGTGGCAGTTTGAGGATGCCTGCGGCTGGAGCCCTGGGTCCCTTCACCCAGCGCTGCTGATGCTGCTGGGAGGCCAAGGGGTTTTTTCATAGGGTAAGGAGAAGGCTGGGCTGCTTGGTCCTGGAAAAGCAAATGGAAGGGCTCCCTCTGTGCAAAGGATGGGCTGTGCGTGCATGTCACCTCCTCGCACTGGCCGCAGTGAGGGCGTAGCTGGCCCTTGGAGATGGGAAGGGCTGAGCTGCGAGGGGAGCAGCACCCACATCCCTGCAGCCTCAGCTGCGGCCCTGGGCACCAGCCCCTCTCCTAATTGCTGTATGCTCCTCTCCTGGTGGAGCATATGGCTCTCCTTATGCTGCTGTCGTGTCCAATCTCACACGGTGGCCCCAGTGCTCTTAATCAGCAGGCAAGCATGTGGATGCCTTGGTAAGTGAAAGGTTTGTAGAGGGGATGGCAGCAATGTGTTGGTTCCCCCCCCACCACCTTTAGGTTCTTAGGAAATAAGTGTGAAGTGCTGCTCAGAGTGCCTCCAGCTGCACTTCTCCTCTGTGCTAGGGTTGGAGCATCCAAATGAGGGAGATCTCAGGACGTGGGAGCAGGATGAGGAGTGGCACTTTGGCAGCAGGAGGTTTATTGCTCCCAGCGTACCCTACCAGCACCCACACAGCACCTCAGGGGCAGGAAGAGAGAGACACGCATAAAAATGTAGGAAATGCCTTGCTGGGAAAAAGTCGAGGTAAAGGGAGAAGCTACTCTAGCCAATGTTTAATAGAAAAAAGACTAAAGCTAGAGACAGCTATAGAGAAATAAGAAATCCATTTTTTAATGGATTTGCCTGTGCTTTAGACTGGTTCCAAAAAGCTTGGAGTGATCCAATTAACAAGGTAATGAGTTACTGAGATATTTACACTGCTTCTGGACAAGGCTCTGGTCCAGGGTATTAATTTGGTTGGGAGGGGGTGCGTATTGCAGATAAGTTTCCATTTTTTCCTTGTGGTTATATTCAGACTTGGATGTTTTTTGTTTTTTTTTCAAAGGGCTCCCATTATTTCTGACTTAGGGTTTGTTCCCTGTGGGTGTCAGCTCCCCTTCAAAGGAAAGAAAGGGGCTTTTCTGGGGGCAGTGAGGCTTTATGAATACCCAGGGGATTGCTGGGAGGTTTCAGGACTGAAAGCAAACCCAAAAGAAAGGAGCTTCCTCCCAGGGTAGAACATCACTATTCCAGCTCATCCTCTTCTTTCTATATTTAAAGAGGTTCAGGTGTTCTGATAAAGGACAGCTCTTAAGTTTTAGGGTACTTTGGCATGAAGCTTGGGGAGAAGGTGCAGGCAGGCTCTCCTAGAGCTCAAGGACCTCATGGGGTTTTGCTGGCCTGTTATCGGGAGTAGAAGCAGTGGGAGAGCAACATCTGCAGCAGCTTCAGGTTTCGTTTCTCCTTTAGCCCTCGGGTCTCCAAGGTAAACTATTATATTGCCAATATTGAGTGCAGTGTTGTTTGAAAGTAGTAAGGCTCCAGATCATCAGAGGTCAGGTTGTGTTTGATTTTGGCCAATTGGCAATTCGCTGTGTTTGCATCTGTTCTTGGAAGTAAATGTCTTCTTGCTTTCTGTGCCAGCAGCAGCCAAAAGCTTCCCAGGCACCTGGACGAGGGCAGATCTTTACCACCACTGCCCTAAGCTGGGGAACAGAACTTGAGCCCCATTCTCAAGGTCTAATGCTGAGCCTTTTCCAGCATCTCTGACTGCCAGGCAGGAGTACCTGGATCCACGCCTCAGATGGAGCAGAAGTGTTTGAACCTTGCAGAGAAGAAAATGTTTTTTTGTGCACATAGCTCTCAGCTTGGAGCAGCAATCTATCATCCTGCTGCTTCCTGCAGTACCTGGCTGGTCTGTACATGTGTGTGGCCAAAGTTCCCAGGCACCTGGAGGAGGGAACAGCGTTAGTCTTCAGGATCCATCCATGGATGTGTTCTAGCATCCACGATGGACTTGCATGGCATGCTTCCTGGGAAATTGTCCCATGAGGACAAACCAGCTGCCTGTGGGCATGAAGTCCAACCTGAGGATGCTGAACACATCATTCTTTCGGTCCTACCAGTGGCGTCAGTCCTCTAGGTGATTTATCTTGAGCTCATTTTGCTGGCACATTCTACCTGAAGTTTTGGTCAGAAACTTTCTGCAGTGCAGCAGTAGGGGATGGCTCAAGGTGGCTGTAAATTGCTCTTGCAAGTCTATCCCAGAGTATGCCCTGGGAAGAATGGACTGTGTATTGTCCTTTGAAATTGAGTCCTCTGCCAAAAATTACTTTGGTCAGTTATTTTAATCCCTCCAAGTCTTGATAGTGTCAACTACTTCTTGGTTGAGTGTGACGTCCATTTTGCTGTGTTACTTCTGCTTTGGATGAAGACCTTGAGAGCGCAAAGTCCTGGCTGACTTCACCCAGGGCAGGACACTGGATTGTGCTGCAGACATATCCCACCGAGGAAAGGGGATTGACTTCAAGAGTGAAGGATTGCTGCAGAGAGTCTGCTCTGACCCAGGAAACTATGGATTACCTGCAGGAAGTATTGGAATGGCTGACAGGGGCTTCTCAAACTTCAATTGAGGCAAAGCTGGGGAGGATGGATAAATTCCTTTGGAGCAATTGCCATGTCAAAAGCTAACACAGCTGGAGGCTTCCAGCTCACCAAGAGGTGCTGGCAAACCTCAGGCTCACGCATCATTACAGGGAAGTCTCTGGACCCTGCTGCTCGCAGGTATCTGTAGCCACTGGATTTTCTGGTAAGAACATCTCATTAATTTGTCCCCCTGATACACTTTCCCAGAATAATTCAGTATCAGGACAGGGTGGTGGGACTGCAGAGATCGGTGTCCCAAGGAGGGATGCTCCCCTTGGTGGGGACACCCTGAGCAGCAGCTGAACATCTCGCAGGATGCACACGTTTGGGAAATGATGGTCGAGTACGACTGCCCAAACAGGGCTGCTGGATGCGGATCTTTCCACAGTGCCCTGCAGGATCTTCTTCCTGCATCTTTGAGTGATGATAGAGCTGGGAAGACCTTTAAAAAAGATTGATCGCACACTAAGAAAAGAAGCTCTCTCCTTTTTTTTTTTTTTTTTTTTCCCCTTCTCATTTTAGTTTGAAGAGTTAGGTTTCCAAGCTTTGTTTTTCAGATTTTAAAGAAATACACATACCTAGGGGGAGGCAGGCGTGTTTCATTAACAGTTCAGCACAGTCCAAAACATGACAGCAAGCCTCCATTTAAAATTACCGACGCACCGGAGCAGCCCTGCTGTGCTCCCTCTTTGCAGGACTGCCAGCAGAGCTGCAAACCCAAACACCTGGACGTGGAGGCTGCCTCTCCATCTCCATTAAGGCTCTTTTCATGACACAGCTTATTGTTAAGCACTGTTTGCATTTCTTGCCTTCTGACCAATAATTGTTGCTGTTGGTTTGCTCTTATCCCATTTATTATATAGGTTGTTTTATTCGTTTTTATTGCTTCTTTCACCTTTCATCTAACCGAGGTGTTTTTTTTCATTGCCTTTTTAACCAATGCAGCTGGTATGAGCGCATTTAGAGCATCTTTTAGAATGGTCTTCAACAACTCTAAATTAATCACTCAGAAATATTTCCTGTGATTTTCCTACCAGTTCCTAAATATTTTCAGCTTGGCCACAGCATGTGCCTGTCTTGGTGCCCAGGCATGTATCGCTTTTGGGCACAGCAACAACATCAGGGCACGACGTACCAAGATAGCTGCTGATAAGGAGTTTAATCTGGTGATCAGTTCACCCCAAGCCATTAGAAAGGAGGCAAAGATGGTAATATCCTGAAGGTAATAAATGCTTTGAGCTGGCAAATAATCAGAGTGTGTTTCTGAAGCTTCAAGGATATGTGATTAAGAGCCACCCGAGGTCTCCCAGGAGCTGTGCCTGCAGCCACAGTGGTGTAGGGCGCATTTATCTCCCTTTAGGTAGAGCAAAACTCAAGTCACTCCATCTACATCGCTGCCTTCAGGATACAGTCTGGGGACAAGGAGGAGAATTCTCCTCCTTTGGAAGACAGAACTCAAAAAGTTCCCAGTCCAAGAGCTCTGCTTGAGGAGCAGCACGTTACCATGCACCGGGTGTTTTACGGTAGATGCCGGGGGCTGGTTCCTGCCTCCTGGCACTTCCTTAGAGAGAAAATAAATCTTGAATTACCTTGTTTTCATTTCCAATAAAACTGCATGCTGGCAGTTGCCTTGGAGCTAATAATCTGATACGGTGCTGTGCATCTGTGAGTGTTTGTAGCATGGGTGTGCTGGTTCTGTGTTGGAGACTGACAGGGCAGTGCTGTATTGTTTTCCTACTGCTGTATTGTGTTCCCGGCGCATCACAATAAAACGGAATGGGGAGGCAGGTGATTTATCATTGATACAAAAATGAAAGGCATAATAATGTAAATGATGCGCGTCATTAACCACAACCGTTGCTCTACAATGGACACAGGTTCTACAAGAAAATCGCCCTTCGGATGAAGCCATGACAACTGTCTCTGAAGGGCTTCCTTGGAGGTGCTGCAAGACCAACTCTTCTCGTGAGGTTTGGAGAACAGGCTGAGAGCCCCATCAACACAGTAACGGCAGCACAAGGCAGCATGCTGCACGCTCCCCCTGTACCAGTGAACACGTGGGGCACTGTGGGTGGACTTATGTCCACGTCTGCTCAAGGTAAGTGAAGTCAATGGCAGGATTCGCTTCACCCTACAGGTGTCAGAATAAGGGTAGGGGAACTACATGGCTCCCCAGAGAGCTGTGTCTCTCTGGCTGCACAGGAAGCCTGAAATAGCCATCCTGGATATCTCACTTCCATCTCTAACGTAGCTCAAGGTGAGTCCTGTCCCATGCTGCTGCGTTCTCATTCGGGGAGGGAAAATCTAGCGAATTGAATGCGCCTTCCTTTCCAGTTTCTCACCTTTCTGCTCATGCTTTTCCCTCTTCACAGAGGAGTTTCAACTTTTTTGTCAGATCACCTCCATCACAGGGAAGTGTGTGACGCTTTGCAGCAGAGAGCACGATTTTGCAGCCCCCCTCCCACCTCCCAGATTCCTAACACTGGTTTACAGCAGCTTACACCTTCCTGTGTAGAATTTTCCCCTGTAAAAGTTAGACCTCATGAAAATAAATAATTCCCACAGGAAATTTCAATTTGATTACAAACATTGACTTGCTTGGGGGAAGTTTTTTTTTTTAAAAGAAAAATCCATTTGGAATCAACATTTTCAAATTAAACATGTATGTTTCACTCGGTTATAGTACTTAACTTGGAAAAATACCAATTTTGTTTCCTGTGGTTGGGGATTTTAGGAGTTGCTTCCACCCGTATTTTTCTGCAAGAGCTGAACAAAAGACACGTTTTTAAAACTGGGCAAAGCGGGGAAAAGATTTGTTTTAATTTTAAAGGATTAAAAAATGTAATGTGAAATGTTGTAAATCACTTTCATGCTTCTAAAAGAAAAAAAAAAGCATAAAGATATGTATTAAAGTGGAGCAATTGAGTGAGGATGTGGCAGGCAGAAGACAGACGTGGGAAGGGCTGGGTGTTCCACCAGCAGATAGCAGAGCTGTGGCACGGGCTCCCCATCCTTCCTGGGCTGAACCCATGAGCATGGGGACCTGCAGCACCTAGAGAAGACTCACCCTTGAGGCATCGAGGCTGGGAGGTGTTTGTAGGGATGCCTGTCCTCAGATTAGAGCTTTGTACCTCACCAGAGTTGTGCTTCAGACATCTCTGTCGCTCTTGGGTTCAGCCCTGCTGGAGAAAGCAAAACACAGCAGCTCAAGATGTGCATTTCTGTCCTTTTTCCCTCAGATTTGCTCTTTCCTCACTGAGAGCGACCACCCCACTCTCAGAAACACAGAAGTCAAGCTGAATTGCTTTGGAAACCTCATGCATTTCAGGATGGGTGCTCGAGTGTGAACAGGTTGCTTCTGCCATTTGTGGATTAAACAAAGGTAAGAAACCAGATGTGCTGTATCAAATGTAAGGGCTTTGTCAAGGAAGAAGGGCAAATTGCTCTTTGTGCAAAAAAACCCCTGGTGAGCCCTGTGTCCTGCTTGTTGTTGGAGAGGAAGGAGAGGGTCGGAGGAAGGAGGAGCAGGAGGGCAACAACTTTCTGATGTAGGCAGAGCTTCCCTGCCACTAGTCCTGAGAGGGGTTCTGATGGGAGCCAGCCTTCAGCCCAGCATGCTCTGCCAAAACAGAGTCCATCACACAACAAACAAATGGTTGTCATAGGTGACCCTGCCTGGAGACAGGGCCTCGCTAGGAGCATGGAGTGGGGGCAGAGAGGGGGTGATGCCAGGTCCCCCATCAGCCACAGCTCGGGGCCCTGCTGAAGTTAAGCAAGCTCTAGCACAGATGCTGCTCACTGGAGGCATCCTAGTCCCAGCCAGAAATTACTCCAGACAGGCAAAGTGCTTTTTAGGAGCACTTTATTAATAGACATGGATAACAAACTGCTGGTAACAAATGCAAAAAGCCCTTGGACTAAAGGGCTGTTTGCCCAGGCAATATCCCCACTGAGCGCAGCAGCCATTAGTCGCAGCGGGAGGCACCGGGAGCAGCTCTCACTGTCAGGAGAACTGAGCTCTTACATCAAAGTATGAAAATAAATGCCTGATCTATTTACCTTAGCAAAGGTGCAATTTCTGCACCTTGCCAGCTACACCCCACCATGCAGCTGCCAGGTTCCAGCAAGCGATGCTCGAGTCCTACAGAACAGCCTGGAGATGTGGTTCAGCTCCTCCCTGTGCTTGGTGTTTGGTCGCTGCTCCAGCGAGCAGTGCAGATGTCTGGCCCTTGCTCTGTGATTCCTCAATATTCTTTCTCAAACAATTGTTTGTGTTTCAGATGTGCTGTTCTGTGCAGACATGATTAAGCTGTTTAGGGTGAATGATGTTGCCAATGAGGATAACCTCTCATAAGGTTAATTAATCATTTGTAAACCGACCTTTGGATGTATACATTATTCATGAGCACTCCTGAACTAACAGGCTAGATCATTTCCAGCCAGTGGGCTTCGTGTAGAAATCTTCAGTAATTCCATAGCCGAGGGTGATTGCTGAGGTGCAGGGAGGGCAATGCCTCTGGGCACCATCTCCCCACAAGGTGCCTGTGCTCGCCCATTGCTCAGAGTGAAGCCCTGCTTTAGGCTGGGCCACAGCCCAGCAGCAGCTTTTCTTCTCCACCTGCATCTTTCTTCCTTGAAGCCTGACTGACCTTAAACTATCTTGAAGACTCCTCTCCAGGAGCTTGACATTTAAAAGTGCAGTGACAGAAAATAACTTCTTCTAAAAAAAAAAAAAAAATAACGTGTAACTTATTTATCAGCACTAGTAGAGGGAGAGGAGAATTTAAATGAAGGCATGCATATACATTGTGCTGCTCAATCGTGACTTTTCGCTGATGCCGCGCGGTAGCACCGCTTTTCCTCGAGCCGAGCTGCCCGGTGCATTACGGCAGCAGGTGAGGCTTCTCCCCACCTTCCCAGCCTGGAGTGGCTGAAGAGGAGTGGGGACGAGGAGAGAAGGGAGCCCTCGGTCAGCCCGGGGCCAGTGAAAACACAGCACAAGGCTTCGGTCCCAGGGGAGGCGAGGAGCTAATTTAACATCTCCCGAGCACCGAAAGTGAAAGGCAGGAAACAACAAGCCAGCGTTCACTGAGAAAACACCCCGTGGATCATTATTTGTCAGGCTGCATAAAGGGGGAAAAAGGAGAAGGAAAAAAAAAAAAAGAGAAAAAAGAATGAAGAAACAAGAGACTAACGCTGCACAAATCGGTGAGCTCTGGAGTAGGGAAACTGGTTATGTATCTGCAGGGAAAAGCTGAGTGCATCCCACAGCCGTCAGCCTGGCAGCAGCAGCCCCTGCCCAGACACCCTGCTCCCACCCAGAGCTGCAGCCCTGCCACGGGGGAGTCTCCCAAACGTGAAGCGTTCATGTATCTTTAATTATTGTTTCAGCCACGTAAATCCGTGCTGAATTAAAATTCATGATGGTTCTAGGGTACAAGTGCAAACAATTTGTTCGGTAAACTTTGCTCTAATTGGCATTCTGAAAATTTCCTGTTAATCAAGCCCCTTGGGCTCAGTTTACCAGTGTAGTTCTGCCTGCGAATGTCAGTGCTCAGAGGGTGCATGCATGTACGCCGATTTTAAGGGTCTTTATATGATATTAACTCATACACCTTGTCCTCACATTAATTTGCAAGTAATTTTTTAACAACCTTCCGTGGCCCTGCCTTTTATCTTGCTGCTTCATTACTTGCGGCAAGCAAGCAGGCGGAAGAGCCTTTGTAAAACTCAAAATTACATTCAAAACTGTCTCAGATCTGAATGCATCTGAAACTCCTCCCGGCGGGAGCCGTGTTTCCAGTGGCACTTGACTCCAAATGGCCACGGGAGAAAAGTGAAGAAATTCAGGCCAGCACAGTGAATGTCAGGTGTGTGGGTGGTGCCACTGTAGGGAGACTCCAGCCAAACCTGCCTCGATACGGGGCTCTGCTGGTGGGGAACGCTGTTGTTCTTCTGAGCTGATGAATACAACCTGAAGAGTCAAGGCATTAGCAGACCTGAGCTTGTCATCTCGATCCTGACGTGCATGGAGAACGCTCCCAGGAGGTGTTAAAATGTGAGAGGTGGGCTGCTGCAGATCACCTCTTCTTGTGTGCTGCCCTGCATAGAAAACCTGTCCAAGCAGCACTCTCTCTGCTGCAGTCCCCAGCTGGTCCCACCTGGGGGTCCTGCTGTCGGGAGGATTTGGGAGCTTTCAGTTTTGCAGCCCTACCAGGCTAGTCCTTAATTCACATCCCAAAAGGAAAAGCTACCTGAGTGTCTCTTCCCACCAGCACAATCACGGGTAACACAGGAGAATGGAAATAACAAAATAATGAGCGTCTGACAGATCGGGGAAGCTGTGGAGAAGCTCTCTTGGATGGAAATATGCTGTAAGGAAATGCAGAACTGGCAGTTCCCTGAAGAGACTAGAGATGGTGCACAACAGCAAACTGCTCCCCTGTGAAAGCAGATAAGAAGCATAATTAGATGGCATTACAGCAGCATCAGGGTCTAGAAGCTGGAAAGAAATTGTATAGAAAGTGGAAGCAGGCGTGTGCTGGGGGGAGAATACAGGAATCATACAGGTTCACAGCATGCGAGCAGCTCGGGCTGCGTGCTCAAGGTTTCAGGGGAAACCAGCAAGGGCCTGCAAATGCATCAGCTGTAAAACAAGAACAGCAAGATGTGTAGGTGCAGAACTGTCTGGGGAAGGACAGAGCGCTGACCAGCTGTTCAAAGCAGGAATTTGCCCCATCTCCCTCGTTTCAGGCTTTAAAAAAAGGTTAATTGTGACTGAAGCTTAACAGAACCACCTTTGAAGGGAATGGTGGAGAAGGCCAACAAAAGGAAAAAAGTTTAAAGCGGTTTGGATGTATCAAATGTATTCCAAATGAGAGGATCTGATAAGATGCACCGAGGAACACTGAACTCTTGGTGATTATCTTCAAAATTTATGAAGGCACAGAGGTCCCTGGAGATGAGAGAAGCACCTTTCTTTAAAGTGGAGACTTTAAGAAAATTTGGAATCATCAACTCAATCTCAATTCTCCTCAAGAGGTTAGAAGAAAGTATTAAACGAGCAACTTGTGAGATGTAAAATGATGAATAAAATCAAAGAACATGGGTTTGTCAAGAGCCAGTCGTGTCAACCCAATTTAATTTCCCTCTTTGATACGGCAACAAGCATACATGATGATAATGGGGAAGCAGAAAACACAGACGTGAGGCCTCTCACATTTTCCCACGGGACAGCCTCAGAAGACTGAGAAAATGCCCACTAAAACCAATCAGAGCTCAACTGGCAGAGTAACCACTCTCAAACAGGAGGGATCAAGAGGAGATTTCTCCAGTCTCAACCATCGCTCTAGGGAAAGGACCGTTGCCCTTCCTCTCCATACAGCCAATGGGCCACGTTTCTCCAACTTGGCAGCCCTGTAGTGTGGCCACATCCACAGGTTTGCCCAGGGAAAATCAGAATTGAACCTTTGGTATGCTGATTTCCAGCATCTCGCTTTCCTTTAAATTCCCCATGACATCAGCATCCCCACGCATATTCAAGTAGACGTGTTTCGAAGCAGCATTATCCCCGTATTAACCCTGGATGGTGACACTGAGTCAAGTAGATGCTTCCAGTGGAGCTTTAGGCACTCCACCCAGCTCGAGTACAGAGCAAATACCAGCAACCTGCAAAGTGTGAGTGTGAGCGTGGAGGCTCTGCCACTCCATTCCAGACAGATGGATGGATGTGGACCCTTGCAAGCCGTGATCAAGGGACTTGGTGAGCTGTAGAACAGCTGCTGGAGAAATGCAGGAACAGAAGCTTTTGATACAGTTTCAAACAATGTGTAATTATCAGGTAGCTGAAAATTAGCCCATCTGTGCCTCGGGAAAAGACAATGAGAAGTTATGTGTTACTAATGGCTGAAAAGAGCTGGCAACACAAGACAGGAAATCTTCAGTCAACTTTTCTTTAAGGTAACATAATTACACGATGTAATCCCCAAATCTCCCAACTTTTTGGTGGTTTTTGATGAAGCTTATGAGGTCCTCATCCTTCTTTCATTCTTGTCTCCTCGTTGCAGCCAGCGCGGTTGCTGGCATTTCGCGCCGTGCCAGCCGTCTGGCTGCGCTACCTCCAGCAGCAGATGCGGGTGACATAAACTGCCTTTGCAGCAGAACCGCTAACAACTTCTATCAGGTTTTCCTAAAGCAGATTGTTAATACCCGCATGCCTTTGCCACAGCCTCGCTCTCTGAAAGCAAAGCACGCGAACTCGTAATGCTGTTTCGAACAAAATTTCTGTGCTGGTAGAGTTGGCAGGCCAGGGTCCAGGTCTCTAATGCGGGTCAACGCACACGCAAGCATCAGCGCAGTTCAGATTTAGACCCCTTTTTGTTTTCTCTCCTTTTGGTCGTTGCTGATCCAGCATGCAAGGAAAAAAAAAAAAAA
>NC_034420.1:1605348-1737435 GCF_002078875.1 Numida meleagris
TTTTTTTTTGAAGTGCCTTGAGGATCCAGTGATAAGGTCTTTGGGGGTCAGGGAAGCAAAACTGGAATAGCATAAAACTCATGCAAATAGCCTGGGCAGGGTAAATAGCTCATGATTTTTTTATTCATACTTTTGTCTGTGGAATAACTGGGAGCAAATTGCTTTTTCCTCTCCCGGTTCAAATTATTCAGAGACTTTTTCTGCTGATTTTTGCTATTCTCCCTTTCGCGAGCGTTTGCTCTCGAAGATGGCCCGCTTAGCTCTGAATGGAAAGCAAATGTTGCCTTCACCTTCAGTGAACTTTGAAGCAATTGATTTTACCGGTATAAAAGAAAAGCTGAAAAGCGACTGCTCGTGGTTTTTGTCGAGGATGGGTTTTGCCATTTCACAACTGTCTGTGCATGAGGAAGCAGGCGTCTCAGAAGAGAGATGACAGCTGCTCTTTCGTCTCGTCCCAGTTCAGCCAGCAGCCCCGGCCTCTTTCCTGGGTGGGGCGAGCCCCCGCGCCGTCAGCATCTCGCCGACCGCCGTGCCGGTGCTTTAAACAATTCACAATAGGGAGGATTCCAGCAAAATCATTCTCGCTGGCTTTTGTCTGATAATCTGAGGTCAAGGAAACAAACTGCTTCCTCTCCGCTCTCTCCAGCACTGCGGCGAGAAATGCAGCCAAGCTCCGGCACCGAGAATAAAGGCAGAGTTGGCACAAACACAGGAGCTTCTTAAATGAGTTTGCCATTAGCCGGAAGGGCTGCAAATTGAAGCGAAGATAAGCCCCTTAGCATTTCCCTTCTTTAATCCAAGCCTCATAAAAGCGGAGATGTGTTCCTATTCAGTGGGCTTTATACAGAGGCAGGTATTTCATTTACCCAAAAACCCCTGGATCGGATAAATTATTAATGTTATTTATAAAGGCAATTCTGCCATTCAGCAACTTCTTTTGGATCCCTACGCTTAATCTCACTGCTTAGCATAAGATACACTCCAGTTAAAAGGCAAAATCACATTCCTTTACAAGGCCTGCAAAATAACGGAGTGCTGAGGTGCCTGAAAAAGGGTTGTAGTTTAAATACCGCTTTAAAGACTAATACATTTATCAGTGGCAAACACAAGCACTAACTTGTGCTTGCTTGCATCCTCCCTGCGTGCTGGCTGGGGCCTCGCTCGCACGCATTGAGAGCCGTCAAAGCTGCTCAGAGCGGGGAGATGCAAAGCACGCTTGTGCTAATACGAGCCTTTCTAAGGCGGTTGGGTGGTTGGGTGGAGCTGCTCGGTGAGCCAGCAAGTTTCCTTGGCCTCTCCTGGTACGTGTCCTGCAGTGCGCTCCTGGACACCCACATTGGTCAGTGGTGTCTGCAGGATCCTCGGGAACCAGGGCACTAGGAGTCAGGATGCTCCCAGACCACGGAACGGGTCCTCAAGGACCCTGGGAGAGCCACCACCACCACCACAGGGGCATCACAGACCTCAGCCCCAGGAAAGCCAAGGTGGCATGTCACCATGAAGAGCAAGGGAAACAGGAGGAGCTGGGAGTCCCGGGGCTCGGCCGGCATCATAAAGTCAGCTGCAATCTGGGCTGCAGCAGAGCAGTTCCCATGGCAGAGTGCAAGCACTGAAAGGAAGAGCAGCGCCGCTCCAGCAAAAGGGTGGAAATGGGCATTTCAGGGTAAATGCTGAGGAATAGGAGGCTCAGCATCTCTGAAAACAGATGTGCTCGATCCTCTAGGAGAAGATCAACAGCGCCTTGCACTCACGTCAGAATTGCACACGGAATTAAGTAAAACATAATATTCTGAGAGCTTCTGGATGAGAAACATTCACAGCTGATGTGTGAAAAAGCGTAATTGCAAACCATGCATTAGAAGGGCCCTGAGCTACATGACCCAGGAGAGACAGCGTGAGCTGAGCCCGACCCCGGGAAGGGCCTAGGAAAGAAGCAGCAATGCCAGCTGAACAAAGCCAGCACACAGAAGGAATCCTGGCTACTGTTTCTTAGCAGGTAATGTTGATTTAGCTGAGGAAAGATGATGGGTCTTAAAATGCATCTTTCTGAGAAAGTGGAGATCAAGAAATGGTGGCTACAGTGACGTGGCATCAGTGGGAATTTTCACTAGAAGTGGTGAAAAGCAGAAGGAACACACCAAACCTGGCACTGTGTTTGGACAGCTCGCATGTCTGATGCAAGTAGCATTTAGAAATGCTGCCTGAAATGTCAAAGAGGCCTCTTGGTGTAACAGGGACGTTCTCTCTGACCCACTTGTCCCCAGAAAACAGGGATGGCTGCAGCAGGGCTGTGGATGGAGCATCCCCCAGCAGGGACACCCAAACAAAGGATGCTCACCTCCTGGCACCCACGGGCAGCTCTCAGCCCCACGTGCATCCTGGTTGCAGTCACAGCACCATCACACGCAGCCGGGAGCCGTCCTCTGAATTTGTGGGCATTGCACATGTCACATGCAGGGGAAGAGTGCTGCCTGCGAGCTGCAAAGAGGTTTGGAAAATTTCTCATTAAACATTTTCTCCATGCAATACGTATGATCCCCAAATCCTTTTTTCAGCATTTTCCTCTCCAAAGCCCGCACTACAAGCAGTTTAATTGAGCAGCCAGCGCTGGCTGATGCTTTGTTTTGCCACAATTTGAACCAGGGCAAAATATTTTTGTTTACTGAACTTGCTCCACCTTTTCACAGCAGGGTTACAACAGCAGCGTGTATTGCTCATGCATGGTGTTGCCTCCAGGGAAGGAGGGCTCGGGGGGATTTGGGATTTGTGTTTTCTCCTGGGCTGGATGCTGAGGACAAGCAGTGGCTCGTGGGTGGCAGTGTGGTTTGCCTTTGATCAGCTGTGAGCAGGGAGGGCTCCCGTGGCTGCGCTTGGAGCTGGAGATGCCTGAGCTATCGGTACCACAGAGAAGCGTGCTTTCATGTCAGAAAAAAAAACTTATTATAAGATGGTAAGTTTGTTCAAGGAGCTGGAATGAAATATTTAAGCACAGCACCACAGTATTTTATTTTCACAAAAATGCTGAAATGCCGCTTGCAAATCAGAAATGTTTTAAAATTTGCTTTGAAATAGCAGCGTCTTTATGTAACTGTTTGGGGTTTTGTTTTCTCGTGGTTTTTTTTTTTCTTTTTTTTTTCCTAGGAAGAAAGAAATGGGAAGAAAAGAGCTGAAATATTGACCATTTCCTCACAAATGAGATGTCTGCTTTTCAGTCTGTTCTGGTGAGTCTGTTTGGAGCCATCATTCCCATCTGGAGCAGAGAGAATCAGCCTCGAGAGCAGCCTATGTAGTTGCATCCAGCATTCAAATTATATTATCTTTGTTTCTTACACTGACGACGAGACATTTAGGCTGGAGAACTCCAGTGGGCATTAGAGCTGCACTGAAGGGCTTGCATGATTTGAAGAAAATGTCATAAAAGAAACGCAAGTTCTTGTATAAAAACACAGATGTCCTACTTTTTTATTATTATTGGGGCAGTTTTCACTTCCTTTAGGTATGACTTATTTGTTTGCAGTTTTTAATTTCCCTTTATGTATATTAGCCGTTGCTAAATGCAGGAACTCAACTTGTTTCAAGCTCTCTTTAAGTCTCCGTTACTTTCTTATGCATCTCCTGGCTGCTCCCAAGCAGTGCATGGCTCCAGCCAGGCAGCCCCGAGCTCCTCAGCTCCTGGGCCCAGGCCACGTTCGGGCTGCACTCAAATTCAGTCACCATAAATTCAAATGTTGAATTCAGATGTTTGATGTCCAATTCAAATTCAGCACCGGAGGTTCAAAGTGCTATTAGGAAAGGGTTATTCTGTAATAGTGACCAAAATATACTTGAATTCGGTATCTTAGCAGGATGAAAAAGCCTGAAATCCCCTAAGATGGTGACTGACTTAAAAAAGATCTTCTGATTTGTGTACGGTTTGTTCATAGAGTTCTTAATACAAAATTCAAAGAACCGCAAGGATAAAATGTTGGCAAGAAGCATAAACACTGCTTGAAAATAACGTATGAAAGTGTCAGAAGAAATGTGTATCACTTATCCAAAACATTAGGGATCAGGAAGAGCTGACATGGTTGAAAATAGAGGTAGAGTATGCTAACAAAAATCCTTCAAAACTGAACCGGGTCTAAACAGACAGCGCAGGCTGGGATATGTCTTGGCCAGTTAAATGTACAATGATAACGTCAGGGTAGTGAAAGATTTTAAGGCACAAAAGATGGCTTCCTCAGCAGCCGTGCGAGTGGGACAGACCCCGGGATTTTCTGGTCCCCAGGCAGAAGGGGGAAGCTATCATGGTCACGGGTGTTCCTCTCTGGCTCAAGCTGTCCTGTACGTAACCAACCTTGGGGAAGGCAGCAGATCTCCAGCTTGCAGTCATCACTCTTCTAAATCCTCCTTGAGATACAATCCAAATGAGACAGCATAAAATCTCACACAGGCTGTAGATGCACTGTGAAATAAGATCAATGCAGTCCGTTTTAGCAGCGCAACAACCAGGAGCTCCTACCGTCTCATGCTGACCCCGATTTCTCCCCCCGTCCCTTCACCAGCTCGCTCTGCTCTCCTGACACAGCGCTCTCAGCCACTCCCAGAGCCCACACCAACCTCTCCTGCTGCTTCTCTCTGAGCCCACCCATGCACATTTATCTCCAAGGCACATAAAGCTGGCCGTGATACCACGGACCCTCAAAGCGTATCCTGACACAGTTCCCACCGTACAGGTGGAACGGCACTGAAAGCGTAGCTGTGCTTGAAATCCTGCACACATCTGGTGGCGTGTTACCTGATGCTTTTGGCTCAGTGCCTTCCTCCCTCACCTGCTTCTGGCTGCTGCAAACGGGGAGGCAAACCTCCCGTGATCACCGTGCAGGTGATTAGAGGAAATTGCATTGCTGAAGCGCTCGGTGGCTGCAGCCCTGCTTCAGCTCTCGACTTGCCTGCTGGTAAGCTGCCAGCGAGAGGGAAGTGTAGGCATAAAATGAATAGCAGAAGAGATTGCAGGTAATTATGTTTCTTAAGCTGTTAACAGGATTGGCCATTTGATAAATGAGAGGATTTGGGAATGTTTTGTCACTGACAAGCCATTGTAAGATCACAGTGGAAACAGGAATGTTTCTCCTCCATAGCACGAACGAGAGGGGAATTCTCTCGGGACACTTATACACTATGAAATTTAGCTGAAACCTGGATGCCAGAGCAGGGAGGAGAAAGGACAGATACAGGACTCCTCTTATGCATGCCACTCCTTTGGTTTTGGGGCTCCTCCAGAGCCCCCTGTGGTGTCCCCAGAGACATTTGTCCTTTAATGGTGCCATCCGCATCCCCACACGCAGTTTTTGATGCCCCCAGTGTGCTAGATCTTTGTCTTGGTGCCTCAAATCCCTCTGGTTCTCTCGACCTTCTGGTTTGCTTTTGCAGTTCTCCAGCTTGCTGGAGAACCAAGAAGGACAGCAGCATTGTTGTTTGTCCTTCTGCTCCAGCAGTGCTCCTCCAGCAGTTCTCAGTGCCCCCAGAGCCCCTCTCTTTCTTTCCCAATGCTTCCCAGGCCTTTGGTGTGCCTCTTGGGTCACCCTAAAGCTTTTCATCTGCCTTTTGCTGCCTTCCCAGCCTGCTTTTAACAGCCCTCAGCACTCTCCATTTCTTTCTGTGCGTCCCCAATGATGCTCCTCAGGGGCATCCATCTACTTTCTGGTTTCCCCCCCACTCAAGTCCCCCCAGTTGCGCTGATACCCTCAGGAGCCCTCCATGGGTCTCACCCCTAAGAATGTGCATGGGGTGGCTCTGGTTGAAGGGGTTTACCCTGCAGCCAGGAAGGTGGTGTCAGCAGTGAATTGCATGGTGAAAAACTATGTTAAAAATCTTCTCAGATGTCAGCACCACGTGGCCAGTGGCTCCAGGCATCTCCCATGGATGCAGCCCTCTGTTGTGACCCCCTGGAGTCCTCCATCCTGCTTGGCATGGATCCTGCTTTCATTGCAGTGAAGGAGATAAGGAAAGAACAAATACAGCTCCCTAAAACTGATCTCTTCTACTGCTTCTCCTTGGGGTTGCACCAGGGCTGCCTCTGCCAGCCGAGACACCCTCCTTGCAGGATCAGAGCCCAAGGCAGCCCCTGTCCATGTGTGGCAGCACAGGAGGAGTGGAACACTCTCCCAAAATCTCCATTTCAGCTTTTCATCTCTTTGCTTTACCTGGTTCTTAGCAGCTACAGCCAGATTACTGGTATTGTTTAGGTTTCCCTGCAGTCATCAGCAGGGAAGGGTTGCTGCTAGAAGCTGTGCCCCTCGTATATCATTTTTTCAGCAGAGCCCAAGCAGAGCTGGAGGAGACACGCTCCTGGCTTCAGTCCTGACAGCAGCCTGGAGGAAGGGTTGGGTGCCCAAGGAAGGATAAGATGGGGGGCAGTTAAGGTGCCTTCCTTTCTTTGAAGCATGTCCTACACTGGACAAGCAATAACAGAAATGCAGGAAGGCAGGAGAGTTGTGCACCCTGCCTCTTTCTTCCCAGAGAAAGGAGAAGCAGCCCCTTTTCTAGTGCGCTTGCATGGGGAAGAAGCCTTCCTGCCCTTGCCTGGCTGCAGCTCCCAGCAGGCACTGGCAGCCTGCACCTGAGGAGGTGAGTGCACGTTTGGGTAATGTAGGCAGTAGAAGACACAAATAAGTTCTGGCAGTTTTACATCTCAGCTCTTCCCAACAGCAAAGTGGTGATTCAGCCTAAACAGCTGGACTGGAGAGGAAGACAAGACATGTGTTGATGCCAGCTGCAGTAGTTGGTAGCAGCATCCCGGAGGAACACAGCATTGGTAGTCCTACACCAGTGCCAGCTCCCTGAGTATCCTGCCCACAAGTTAAGCTGCAATTTGTTGATTTCTGTAACCAACTGTAACACCTCCCAGAATTACACAGGGATTCCCTTTGAGGAAATAGGGTTGGCCTGTTAATGCACTCTAGCATCCAAAGTGCTTTTAAGAACAGTGATCGCCAAAGAGACTGGGTTATGTGGAAGCAGAAAACCTTCAGCTGTCCTGGCACAATCCATGGGGGCTGGGGAGCAAAGTCTGGCAGCCTCAGCCACCCTGGTGGGGCTTTGCTCTGCTGTGGCAGCTTATCTGGTGGGGTCTGGCCCCCACCGCCCATCTCGGTGCTTAAGTCTCGTCTCATTACTCTTTAAAGGAAATCTTTTTGGAGACCTGAGGTTTCCAAATAAGGAACTCTTTAGAAAAGACTTCTCTTCAAAAGCAATGAGATGAAACTTAAGTGCAGAGATGAGAATGGTCCACCCAGAGCAGATGAGGTTGCCAGAGCTTGTTCCCAAGCCTCAGTGAGTTATGTGGGCACAAAAAAGCCACTCAGGTTTCCTGCCATCACGCAACTCAGTCCCTGCAGCAACTGCTGCTTAACTTCCAATTAAGCTGGCAGGGCTCCTGTCCTTCCAGATGCCCTGCTGCCCTTCCCCTGAAAAAATGCTTTCTACCATCCATTTAATTGCAACGTTTATGAAGCACATTGCAACAAAGACTGGAGTTCTGTAAGAGCCGCGCTTGTTGGAGCCTTGATAAAATGGAGTGAAGTGCAAGCTGGGCTGAAGGGAGCATCTGTGAAGGAGATGCAGCCCTTTCTAGCACTGCAAAGAAATAGGAGCTGTTGCAGAAGGACAACCATGGCTTTTGCCTGCCCACTTTTAGCTCCACAAACACAGCGATGAGCTTTTCCTGATGCAGGAGCTGTGGGACAAGCTGGGGATCAGGAGCAAGGCAAGGCCTGCTTCTGTGATATGTTAGCAAGGTTTAAGTAAAACATGCACCAAACCAAAAGTCACCTTGTCTCAGTTGTGGCTTGCTCCACCTTCTGTTTCCAAGAGCAAAACCAACCCAGTGTGATGCTCTCATGCCCGATTCCTGCTCAGCATTTCCTGTGGCGCGGCTCCCCAGTGAGGGCTGCAGGGAGCAGAGCAAGCTGGCAAACACTGGCCCCTCCTCCTGTGGCAGCTCCTCGAGGCGTAAATGAAGGCAAAACCCAGTCCTTTCTACTTCAAACGGGGTCTCTGGAAAACAAGATCACTAACTCCTTGCAGCTCCAGCTGAAGCCTAAAATGGTGGCCCCAAGTGGCAGGTGGAGGGGTGGACTAGAGGTGAAAAAGCAGTTATTCTTAGCAGCAAGCATCTAGGAAAAGAAAACATGGGTTTTAACAGAAAAATAGCAGGATAGACACTCCCAGCGCTTCCCTTACAACCAGTAGTGCTCAGACTCCTGTTCTCACCCAAGGAGGGGCAGGCATGCAGATGTGCTCAGTGGGTTTGTGACCCTCTGCTCCAGCAGCCAAGCCTAAGGCTTCAGATCTCGGACACCCAGCAGGAGCTGGCGCTACGTGCATGGCTGGGCCAGGCAAAAGCTCTCCCAAAGCTCACCTGAAAGTACAGCACGCCCACAGGCACACAGCTGCCATCTCGGTGGGTTGCAGTTCAAGCACGGAGACAGCTGTTTTTGCAGCACATTTAGGAAAGGAGGATGGTTTGCCAGCCTGCTCCTGGGGCAGATGGACGAGATGAGACTTCCCACAGGGCTGACCCACAGTGGCAGCCTTTGCCATTTATAGAAGCCTGACAGCCATGGGAACTAGAATAACCAGAAAAAGCTTTTATCTACAGCGAAGAGCATCTGACAGTGGAAGGCCGAGCCAGCTGCTACCTTTCGTCCCAGCCAGCCCAGTGAGGCATGCCCACAGGCAACCCCAGCATACAGTCCAGAAGCCAAATGCCCCCTCCAAGCAGCCTCAGCTCAGCAGCTAATCCCCGCAGAGGGCAGCCCTCCTGCAGCCCTAACACCCCTGCAAGAGAGGTGCCAGGCCCTCTGAGTGTTCGTCTCCATCACTGGGAAAAAAAAAAATCTTCATCTCAGATTTAACCATGCTCCTGCTTGTTTGACCCCACCAGCCTTTCCTGTGAGGTGAGCATGCTCCAGCTGCTGCTTCTGCAACCACAGCTTGTGCTCTCACTGCACGGCTCTGAAAACAGCACCCCAACTCACCACCTCTGCTGTGGGGGCCTTTCAGAATTACTTGGGATAACTGTGCCTCTGGCTAGCAGCAACAAATCCCCACCGAGTCCTCCATGGATCTTCTGGGATCAACTGACCCACCAATAATGGGATGCTTGGGCCCCGAGAGCCTCCTTGGAGTTTAACATTGATCAGTCATCTCTCTGGGGCACGTATCTGACATCTCCTGCTGTGCCCACATCCTCCATTGCTCCCTATATCATCAGGACTGTGCTCCTCACCTCACAGGGGCTTCTGCTGCTTCATTGTGGCAAAATAGCACCGTTTGCACTGAAAGGAAAGCTCTTCTTCAGTAAATGAAGGCAGAATCACACCCACATGGGTGTCTCCAACACCCCAAGTCCCAGATCAGGTTTCTATCTGCAAACTCCAACCCAGCAAATGCTGGCTATGAACTGGCTTACTGCTGGGAGGTGTCTGGGAATCCAGCAGCTTGCCAAATGCCCTGTGCCTGGCAGCTGAATGAATGCAACAGCAGCAAATACCGCTCTCTATTTATTTAGCACCACCCAAAATTGTTAACAAACACAGCCACTAGGCACCAAACACAGCATTGCCCTCAACCAAACACAGCCCTTGGTGGCAGTGGACAGCTGGGGAACCCCAACAATGGGCACATCCCCTGCCAGGGACACCTCTGAGCTCACAAGGCCATCAGAAGAACCCAGGCACAGGCCTTGACATCTCTGTCCTGCTCCCTGAGCTGACCCCGAGGCTGGTGACACATGGAATAGCATCAGCAGCTGGACACTGGCAGCGGTGCAGCCATCCTTCCTCCCAGCTCCCCCAGGCACCAGCAACCACATCCCCCTACACCGCTGACAGCTGGGGGAGCCCTGAGGACCCCTCAGAGCACTCAGCTCTCAGTGCAAGGAGGACTGGAGACAAAGCTCTCTAGTAAGCTGCAGCAACCCCAAAGAAGAGCCTGTGCCAAGGCAGAGGGCTGTCTGCCCCTGGGAGCGGAGAAGCTGCCTCAGCTTCAAGGGGGATATTTAAAATTATTGCAATTTCCAGTGACAGAAAGGAAAGGAGCAGCAGGGCCACCACAGCCTTGGAGATAGGCAGTGTGATGTTAACAGTTCATTTTTTACAGAGAAGGAGAAGACATTGCAATAAAACTTGCTTCTAACAATATATAAAAAGAAATACAAGGACTTGAAAAGGTGTAGGACAGCCTCACAGACACCTGCGCTTGTCACTAGTCTTTGTTCCTTCCCTTCAGAAGATTGTTCCCGAAAAAGAAGGGGAAAAACCCTCACCTGTAGCTCTTCACCAGCTTGAGGGGACTGCAGTGCTCAGCCAGCCCGGCCCTTCTCCCAGCAGCCCTGGCACAACCACAGCTTCAAACTGCACTGCTGCCACTCGAGGATGCGGCTGCTGCTCCAGCCTTTGGCTGCCGACCTCCGCCTCCCCCAGCCACAGCATCGCCAGTTCCATCCTGCTGGATAAATTGTACGTTCATTTTCTATTCCATCTGGTTTTTTTGTAAAGAGGACATAGTATAAATACAGAGCTGCAATTGAAAAAACCCTCTTTTTCTACCAGCAACCAAGACACATAAGCTAATCTAGTCAGCCTCTCTCAGTTATCCTCGTGGTGCTGTTTAAATATCTGAGTTGCCTTGCTTGGGAAGTGGGTAGTTCAAGACTGCAGTGTGAATGCCTTTCCCTAGTAAGACCTGTGAGTAACCTTGCTAATCTATTCATACATTTTTTCAGCTGTTGTCTGGGTTAAGCTCCCTATAGTTACCACAAAAAAACACTAAGATAAAGGAAGGGTGCTGAATGCCGACAAAGAGAAGAGGGTGTCAACCAAAATATGTCTTACATTTCAAGTGACCTTTCCACTCCCTGAAACCTTCCACGTGGTTTTCAGTACTAACCAGAACCCTCTGGTGGGCTTTTGGCACGCCCTCACAGGTCTCCGTGTACATCTTGGTTCACAGACATCGTTCTTTGGTGTTTATCAGCCCCATGGAATATGCTGCATACATGTACAGGGAGGTTCTGCAAGTACCTGCACCAATGTCTGGGACAATTCAGCTTCCCTGACCACATGAGAACAGCAACACGGATAGATATTTAGAGACGCAGCACAAATCAGCCCAGTCAAAACATACAGCTTCTTCTTCTGTGCTCTCCATTTTGAGTTTAGCATATGCTCACTCCTCCATGATAATAACGTGAGTCTATCTGTAAGAAGTGTTGTAAGGCTCCACTGCTTGCTGGCAGCCACAAACCCACGTGACAGATGAACCACAAAATAATATGGAGATTTTTTGTGCACAGAAAGAAGTAGCCCCAGCAAACACTGCTGAAAGCAGCAGCCAAGCCTCCCTGCTGAAGGCTCAGCAAAGGCAGCACGCCTACCACACCACCCCTCTTCCAAACACCAGCCCCGCTCTTCAGCCAAGACTGGAAAGGACAGGATGACCCTTGTCTTTGGTACCCAGCGCTTGACAGAATAACTGAGAATTTCTAGTTAATCTAGTGGAAGGAGTTTTGAAACAACTTGAAGGAAGCAACATGAATATGCACCAAATATAGTTGAAACCTGCTGTCTATTGAAATGGCTCATTAATACTGTGCAGACAAAGCAAATGAGTGATGCTTACTGCAGAGTTACCAGTGAACATATCTGTGCTCAGATTATTGAAGCAGCGCAGAATATTTCACCCCATATGGTTTGCCTGAAGAGGCTGTTTCAGATAATGGTTCTCATGTTGTTTCCATTGAATTTCAATATTCCCCAGAAGACGCTCACTGGAGCACTCCAGAGCAACCCCGTGTCATTTGGTGCCGCGTGAACTGGCAGAATGCTGGGTACTTACAATTAAAAGTGGATTACAGAAAAATAATAATGAGGTTCAAATGTGAAAAGAGGAAGCATTAAATGTTTTCACTGGAATCAGGTTAGTAAACCTAGCTTTCAACAGAATTTTTAAATGAAAAGTGTCACTCACAAAATAATGTTATGTACATGGATAAAATTAATCAAAACCACTGGATGAAAACTAGCAGAAGATTAAGTATCTGCAAATTATGCCTAGGCACCAGAGATCTCTTGGCAGCAAGGATGGAAAGAAAGAACTGGGCCTCACGCTCCATCTGCTACTAATGAAAATGAAGAGATGCAGCGGTGAGAGTGCAAGGCAAAGGTTCAGCACAGGAAAGCCCCTCAGATTGAAAGTGCTGTAGCAGTAGTTATGAGAAAAGAGAGCCCCTGGGCTCCAAGGTACAAAGAACACACACAAAAATACCTACACCGCCAAATCAGAGGGCTGCGCGCCCTGCTACCATGATACCATCTTGTCAGCTGTAGGGGGTGCTATAGAAAAAAAACTTACAGCAGTGGATAAATACGTATTCTCAGCCTGGATAATTTCCTGGATTTCCGATTGATAGCTTGTGGTTGCAGAAATGTACAGCCCAAAGCCAACACAAGCGAACAGAAAGAGAGGATGCAGCAGGACGGCGGGGGGTCTGCTGGTCCATGTAAGACGAGCTGCATGCGTGTGTTTCTGTTGATACATACTCTGTGCATTTCCCTGCCCATACGCTCCGTGCAGGGTCAGCAGAGTGGTGCAAGGAGGCCAGTGTGAACAAGAGAACAGCTTTGATGAAGGAATGAGGATCTCTAATGTATGGTGATGCAGCACAAGGGATGTAAGTGTCAGCGGAGCACAAACAGTATTTGAAAGAGGAGGCAGATTTTAAACCCTCTTCTGCTGCCTGCCGTGCTTCCAGCCCTGCTGAAGCTGCACCAGGATGCCTCTCCAGGCAGAAGCAGCATGGGTAGCCCTGCCCAGACAGAGCTCTTCCCAAGGCACTGTGGCCGAAGAGATGCCGTTCTGCTATCCTAATCCTCCTCTGGGTCCTGATACCCACAAATAGCGAGATTCCTGATAACAGTAAGATGCTGTCATCCTTTATAGAGACCTTAAGTAGACTGAGTCTGAACACACATGCTGTGCTGGTGGTTTCATGTATTTGCTGCTACATCTGCATGAGAGGCACTGTGTGGAGCTGGACTCTGTTCCGCATTCTTAACAGGGAACCCACAGGAACCAGCACTGTTCTTTCAACCCCCACCCTATAGACCTTCCCTGTCCCCACCTGTGCCTGTCCAGATATTTTTGCTTCTCTCCCTGTTTCACAACTATTTCTCCATACTTTCCATGTCCTCCTATCTGCATTGCTTCTGAGCTCTGCCAGCCAGTGCTGGCTCCTCTGCTGTGCATTGCAGGTAAAATCCTGCTCCTGCCTGAAGCCAGGATGGTGCTTGTTGTTGGACAAGGTCTCTGTGGAATACATCGCTGAACACTGGCAAGTCTCAGCAGAACACGCATAGACTAACACAATGAGACCTGCGACATGTCAGATTTCAAAGGGAAAAAAGAAATGCACATCTCTCACCAGGGTCATTCCTTTGCTATACTGCAAGCCCTTGCTTCAAATATTAAAAGACTCTAGCTTGTCAAAAGTGTACTATATGGGATCGCTATTGAGGAGGTTATATATATATATCTAAGGTATGCAGTATTAAATATATATTACAAAGATGTACGTATTTATGTAAACACTGGGGAAATGGCGTATTATTCCTGACTCTTTGGGCATTTTACTTGGCACTTCAAAAAAAAAAAAAAAAAAAAGCAAACATTAATAGACTGTCAGACACTCAGCATGTAATCTTAAAACAATTGACTCGCGTGGTTAACGTTTGTTAGTCGTATCAGCAAACAAAAACAAACACAGAAATGTCAAACACTAGTACTGCATATAACTCGCTGTAAATCAATAGCCAGGAAAACTCTTGACCTACATGAACAGAAGCACGAAACAAAGAAACCTCAGAATAAAATCCATGGCTGACAGAGCTTAGCACAAGAAAGTTGTGTTTGCAAAAGAAACCCTAGCAACAGTACAGGGTCACTGCTCGGTGCAGGCAGTAGAATTGTGAAGGATTATGCAGAAAATGCAGAAGTGTTCAAACAGACTTTTATTCAGTATTTGGAAAGAAGGATGATTTGCTTTCATTGCTTGAAGATGATGAAATACTTTCCAGTCTATTAGTAACTGAGAAAGATGTTAGAATCTATCAGCAATGAACATTTTTAAATCAGCAGGCTCAGAAGCTCCGCAATAGTTGGCAGAGACGCTCCCGGGTCCACTAACACTGAATGTTAATAGCAGCAGATCTGTAAATGCCCAACTTATAAAATCTGTTAAATGAGAAGGGAAGCAAAGGGAATCAATGAACCATCAGAAGAAAGAGCAAGTCTGGGTCAAAGCAAGGGAGGGTTTTTTCCATCCTATCTATCGCTAGGACTGCCAGGGGTAACGCGGAGTCCAGTTCTCCTAACGAACTGAAGCCACCGCCATCCCTGGGCTCATTTAACCCAGTGACTCCGAGATGCTGAGCTGCCACCTGGCAGTCACGCAAACCAAATTTTCTTCTTGGGGAGGAAACTTTGAGCTTGGGTTCATTTCAGCAGAAGGTTCCAGACTAACAGCGTCAAAAGCCAATGGCTAAAGAGAAACCATTTCAATCCCAGCTCCCTGTTACTGCCTACACGCGAGGTCAGATAGCTTTCCAGCTGGGATACGTATTTTTTTGTGAAGCTTTTCCTTAGGTGTGTGCTTGTCCCTGTGCACTCAAAGCAGCTGGCTCGTGGCCGTGAGATGTCCAACATATGGGCACGCAGAAGCAGAGGGAACCAGCCCCCAGGACTGCAGTGCTGCGATGCAGCTCTCCCAGCCAGGAGCCCCACCTCTCCCAAACTGCAGCAGCATCTTCGTGGCTTTGCTGGCTCCAAGTGCCCACAAGAGAACAGGCTCAGTTAGCTCCATCTACTTCGTAACGAGGGGCACTGAGAAGTGAACTAAATCAGCATATACTCTGCACTGCAAGGTAAGCTCACTCAAATAACTGAATGGGGCTAGAAGGCATTGTTAGGGAGAAACCATCCCTGCCTCAGGATGGTACTAAAATACATTGCACGCGTCCAGCTGTGCACGAAACGTTCTCTTTGGAGCTTATTGATGTTTTCAACACGCACAGAGAAAGGTGTGGCACTGAACAAACCAGTGCAAGTCGAATAGTGGAAGTTGTAATTCACTCTGTTTGATCTCCCGTTTAATGTAATGAGGCTTCGCTGGAAAAATAAGAGCAAAAAAAGATTAATCAAAATCCTATGTGAATTTATTTATGGATCACAAAAAATGTTTCTAGAATATCCAAGACATAGTCAAGGGATAAAGTTAGATGAAGTTAGGATTTATCTCGATTACCTAACCTGGCATTAAAATCCTTTCCACTGATCAGCAAACAGAGGGATAAAAAGATTTCAGAGACATTATGTAGGTCTGGAATAATTCCCAGTACGAATTCCTATAAGAAGAGGAATTGTGGGAGGAATACAAATATTAATCAGAAGAAAAGGTTCTAAATTGGGAAACGGTTCTGGCAATGAGACAAAAATCTAAGTCATTAGTGTAACAACCTCTAATCCCTATCAGTGCAGCCAGTCTCATGACAGAGATAGACATGAAATGGCTTTCTCTATAAATGTTTCAGTTTTGATTAATACTAACAATCTATGTATGGACGTAACAAATATGTTGTGAAACATATCGAGAAAAAACAGAGACGTTTGGCTGAACAATCCAAAGCCATGTAGAAAACTCATTTTCTAGGAAACGGAGGAAGAAATTTTAAAGCTGCTTTCCTCCTAACTCAGTGCAAAAAATTCCCCGGTGTCCAGCTCCTTACAACAACTTGCCCCAGAAAAGCAGCCTATCTAATTAAGTCCAGAACCATGATAGTGTTTTGACCCTGATTTCCATTGGCAACACACTGACAGGCACCGAAATACCTTATTAAATTTTTTTCTAGGGATAGCAGTTCTGATTTGTAAAAAAATGAGTAAATATTTTCTAGGTCAAGAAAAAAAAAAATAAACAAGAAATGTTATGAACAGTCCTGCGGTCACAGCATTCAAACAGAGTATCAGGCAGTAAGCTCCAAGTCCTGCCCTGGTGACAAGTGCTCATGTAAAGCTGATCATCCCTATCCAGAGACCGAGGAACATACATATGCATACCAAAGCTCACAGATTACTCAGAGCACTCTCTGTTTTGCATGTAATTACAAATCTTTTCCTTTCAGAGGCTGTGCCAGCATAAGAAGCTCCCGTGACAGCCCCACAGTTGTGACAGTACATCGGTATTGGGACAGCAGGGGGAAGGAACTCCTTACATCACATACCGGCGCTGGAAGCAGTGCACTTGTAATCATGGTCTTTGTTAGAGGTATGCAATAAAGCAGGAATTTCATGCTGGAGTGGGAGGCTGGAGTGCTCTTCTACCAGGCTCGTGGACACGAGGCTCCAGCCCTTGGGTTGCTGTGTGAGAGGATGCTACATCCCAAATCAGTGTCAGCAACTGCTACCGAATCTTGCATGTTCTTACAGGAAGCTTCACTCTGAGCAAATGACTTTAAAAAGATCCCTGAATTACTAATTGATTTTATCGCATTGCAGCTCAGTACGCTTTACACCAAAGGATACAAAAGTCACCATCAAATTTACTCCTATTTAAGGGTTTCCACTTCCCACTTTATTGTGGGCTTCTTATGAAGTGTATTTTAAAGACAGCTGCATTAGATTCCAATTTTGCTTTTAAGCAGTGCTACCAATCTAATTAAGTCACCATCCTCCAAGCTCACACTGTAGATGAGCAATACTATTTTCCAGAGTACCTTAAGTCCTTCCGAGCTCTGTGGAGCCAAGTTCATGAGTGCCTAAGCACACCAGAAAATACCTGCACCCATTTAAGAGCCAGGTGGAAATACGCTGGGGACAGCCAGCTGAGCAACTCAAAATAGAAGCAAGTTGTTTTCTTTTCCTGCAGCACAAAATGAATAATGAAAATATATCCGAACAAATTGGAAAATGAAAGCAGGATTGAGAGAGGAATGTTTGGAAGCACTCCACACAGCTTTATTCTAAACTAAACTTATCTACAGTAGTAGCCACGCTCATATTTTAGTACAGCCTAGGTTTCGCTTCCCCGTATCAGAGAGCTGGAGATGTTCTCCGGGTTTACTCTCCACAGTCCTGCATATCTTGTTGGCTACTCCTCTGAGACGATCCAATCAACCTGACCACATTCATTCATTATTGATTGCATTCGGGATCTCATCTGCAACTTCAGTGATGACTGAAAAATCCAAGGAGTCTGGACAGAGCAAGATAAGCTCGGCTGAATGCGGTTGTTAGCAATTCAAGTCTTCAAAAACCACAGGAGCATTGCTCTAGTAAAGACCAAAAGTAGTACCTGAATGCCAGTACCTAAATGGTGAGCCCCAGGTAGGAGTAACTAGCTGCAAGCCCTGGGAAGTACAGTGCTGCTGGTGGCTTGTAGCATTTCATAGTATTTCCTCTATTCAGTCAACTCTGAGATGCTGACGACTGTGAACTATGAACACTGCTTCGTGTTCCCATGTTCTGGACATAACTAGTGGCTAGTTCTATGACTGTCATTAGTCTACCTTAGTTTTTAAAATTTCTACACAGGATTTCAAGGAGTACCTTCCTTTTTCCCTCCTTCCTTCAAAGCCTAGGCTGGGGTATACCACACTTTCCGTTCCTGAGATCCGAACTGTGGATGCCCCCTCATGGTGTTCCAGTGACCTCAAGAAGAGATGCTGGTGGGGTGCAGACCAATTTCTCACTCTCTGTTCTGGCCTAGAAACTGCCTTTATTGTCCTACTTTGCCTCCTCAGCGTCCTTCCCATTTACCTCTACCTGCAATAGGAAGGTCAGGGCCTCTATCACTTTTGACAGTTGAATGAGCCTTCGTAATTCCGTTTGGCAGGACACCGTCTTCCCATCAGCCTTCCTGAAGTTTTTAATTAATTTATACTTTTTGACCTACACAACAGCCTCTGGCAATAAGTTCTACAATATAATAGTATGTTATATGAGAATGTACAACTTTCTGTTTTGGACCTGATGCTTAATAACTTTAACAAACTTAGTAACATCCTTTACTTCTATTCTGAAAAATAATAGCCATCCCTTCTTCATTATTTCCTAGCTAGGTAGGAAATTTCAACATCTCTGTCCCATGTCTAACTATTTTCCCTGTCCTGATGCGAAAACCATTCCGCCTTTCTCATATACTCTCTGTAGGTGGAATTCAGATTAAAACACTTCGATTTAGTGGTGGAGTTAAGATATCTACCTCACAGATTGACACCTACAGATAGAAGCCTAAATTTAGGTGTCTAGATCTCGGAGCTAAATAACTCCCACCCATCATTTTTAGTTCTATCTTTTATGAGACAGGATGAACAGAAGCGCACATATTAATCAATATGTGGGTTTGTCAAACATTTATGTAGTGACATAATCATATAATCATGTTTTTCTTCTCCTTTTTTCTTTTTCAAAATTTTCTGTCATTCAGTTTGAATTTTTGATTGCTGCTGGTCATTACATCAGTGCTTTCAGAGAGCTATCCTACAGTCACTCTATTTCTGAGTGATAATAACTTAATGTTCAATCCATAACTGAATAATACATGATTGAATATGTATATTCCCAGAGAAACTACTTTGCATTTATTAGCATTGACTTTCACATGCCATTTCTGACACAATCACTCACTATCATGAGAACCACCTGCCTCTTTTCTCAGGGCTAGATTTGACTATCTCCGTTAATTTTGTGTCATCCACAAACCTTGCCAATACGTTATCGAAAAGCACAGGTCCTAACTCGTAATAGTTGCGTGACCAAATGACCAAATCGTAATGCTCCTTTCAGTAGGAACACTGATGTCTTATCCCTGTTTTTGTCCTATTTTTTCTCTCTTATTTACCTACAAGGGGACACCTTTTTTATCTCAGCATAACTGCTTTAAGAGTCTTTGCAGGAAGACTTATTGACATTTGTTTGGGAGCCCTTACGCACTATATCAACTAGATCAGCCTTACCTACAAGCGTGTTGACATCTTCAAAGAGTTCAAATAGATTTATGAGACATGGTCTCCTTCTGCAAGAACTGTAATGACTTTTTCCAAATAAATCACATTTATGAAACCGTCTACTGGTTCTCTTCTTTATTATTGCAGTTTTTACCCACTTATTCAGTTTGGAAGTGAGATCTCCTGATCTATGGTTTTTCACATTAGTCCTGGAGTTCTTTTTCCTCAAGGCTGAAGGCACATTTGCCACTTCCCATTCTTCTTGCAGTGTGGTCAACTTAAATGACACTTTTCATGCTACATTTAGCTTTCTCTTAATCTAGTGTTTGAGGTCTTTCAGAACTCTTGATTGAGTATCATCTTATCTTGGTGCCTTCTTACTGTTCGTTTTATTGATTTGTTCCAAAATGTCCTCTACTGAAACTTCATTTAGGGACAATTCCTCATACCCTCCACTGCTTCACCACTAATGTACCCCTTTCCATCCTTCCTCTATTATTTGTTCCATATTACAGCTTTCCACCTTTCTGCCAAGTTTCTGAGGCATTTATTTTATCAATAACTTCCTTTAAAATCAGACATTCTAGTTCACCTCTTTTAGGCTTCAGACTTGCAGCATTTGTATTTCTATATTTTTTATTGATCTAGTTGCCCATTCTTCACAGGGCCTGCTTAGCCTGAACTTTAATTGCTGAGACAATTCTTTGCAATTTCCTTCCTCAATATTATTGATTTTAGTTCTTTCCATTTTTCTAAATTACAAGAATTTGCTTATTTCTCTTGAAGAGGAGCTGCCATCTTGAACCACGTTTTGCTGCTCAGTTGGTGAGTTTCCACAAATCTCAACTATAAAAATATCTCATTGTTTCAGAATGTTAAAACTTTGCAATCTAGTTTCACATTGATTTATATAGCTTATCTCTCTTGTAAAAGCTACCTCACCAACAACGGAAAATCTGTTTGTCTGGTACTGGGACAATTTATAACACCATGTTCCACTTTCACAATTTCTTTCCCACTCATTCCTCTGTCATTGGTATCCGCATGATTCACAACAACCATTCTCTCTAACACTAAATGTGGATACAGAGATCCAGAAAAGGCCTCAATGGCACTGCAGAAAAGGAGACTTCCTCCCGGATTTTAATAATACATTTTGTTAACACCTCCCAGAATGAGACCTGAATGATCACTCACTCATGTTTAACTTCTGATTTTCTCTAATTCTTATATCTTGCCATGACAAGCTTCAGCCTCAGACAGTTATCTCCTTTTTATACTTTGATATTTATTCACTCTCTTAGTACACAGGAGTTGCCTCTTTTTATTTCATATTCTTGATCTCTGGATCACACTCTCCAGTTTCTCAAATTCATTGAAAGTTTGACCCTGACCTTCAAAATGCATCTAGGAGTATCCACAAATTTTGTGACTGAGTTATTTGTTAAATCACCTAAGCCATTAATTAACATACTGAATAGAACCGGGCCCAGGACATATCCTAGCCAGGCGTCAGTCAAAATAACTTCTCAGTCTGACAGTGCACCATTGCCACCCACATGACTGTAATATCACGTACCTTCTAAATGATGAACCTGAAGCTATGAACTGCGTCCTGCCTGCCAGGACAATTAACTTGGCCATGATTTCCCTTACTCCTTTCTGAATCCAGACCGGAGTCTGCAGGAAGGAGGGCTGCCCGCTAGATGGACTATTCCGAGTACACTGCAGGCCATCTTTGCTGGAAGCCCACTTATGGCCTCTGATCATGGCAGTATGTGGATCTATCTGCACATATGCCATAAATCTCATTGCCCCAGGAAGCACTGGCTTTTCTATGCTTTCACAATACAGTTATGTGTTAGTAGAAGGGCTGCAACATATGGTCTCTCCCTTATACAGAAAGAAGGTAAGTGTCTCACCCAGCCAGAAATACTGGGCACACTGATATAGACCATATTTCTTTAGTCTGCTTCCGAGGGAATAATGTGGAACAGTTTCAAAAGCTTTCCTAAAGCAAAATATGTCCCATCTGCTGCCTCCTCTTCATCTACTAGACGTTATTTTCTCAAAGAAGGAAATTACAGTGAGATCGCATGATTTATTCTTGGTAAATCTATGATGTTGTTGTTGTTTTGTTTTTTTTTTTTTAATCTTCTATTTGCCTTAAATTGATAATGTAATTTTTTTTTTCAGACTCATTTCTGTGAAGAGTGGTCTCCCGCTCCCTGATTTCTATTTTTTCAAAAATGTTAACTGTTTGCTCTTGTATAGTGCTCAGTGATCTCACCTGCCCTTCCAAGAACTTCCAGGATAGTCACTAACACTTCAGTAATTGCTTCAGCTACTGTCTTCACCCAGGGCAGTTTGAGGCCAGAGCTTCTGATCTGGAAGAGCAAAGACAGAACAAATACAAGGCACAAAAACAGTGTAAAAGGACATGAGGGAGTAGGCCAAGCCCAGATTAGTTGCTCTTATCTCCTCTTTGAGGAGGCTCAGGCTCCTCTCACAATGGGCAGTTTAGAAGAGCACAGCATAGCAGGAAGCTGCTTCCCAGCTGAGGAAAAGCAAGCTGACAGCTCCAGGAAGGCTGTAGCTCAAAATACATTTATAGTTAAGAACTTTTGGTCTACTGTGCTGAAGGGAATTTAAATACCAGGAGCAACAGTAGCTGTGGATGTGATGACAGAGATAGGCAGAACATGAAGGGGTCTTTTATGAGACACCTATGTGGATGCTAGAAAGTGCTAGGGAGGAGCATGAGGTCCTACTACATGTCACAAATTTTAAAGGGAAATGCAAGCGAAGGATCCTGGAAGGCAAAGTCAAACTGCTGGCTAGAAGATTTAGCCCTAGGGTACTGTTGACAGTTTCTCCCAAACCCTTCCAGTTACACATACAACCCCAATTAGGCAGAGGAGAAGAAGACACTACCCGGAGGTGACGGTCTCCATCAAAAGTCAAAAGTGAAATCAGACTTTTCACAAGGAAAACGTATATGATGTGTTTAATTAAGAGGGAGCTGGGGGAAATCTGTCATGAGCTAAAGCAAACATTGCTAAGGGTTGGTAAAATAAAAATGCTCTGTGTATCTAGATAGTTCAGAGAAAAAGCTCAGCACAGGGATGAAAACAATTCATAGGTGAAGTTGTATTATATCAAGATGACATCAGACTAAGAAGTTAAACAAAGGTGCCCCCTTCCCAAATTAAGAACTATAAACGTGTGTATGTAAAGCAAAAGTAATTTCTAAAAAAGCTAAATTAGCCCAGATAATAAAATCAGATCTGGACACAGCAAAAAAAAGTAAAACGCAATGACAAAGCTGATGGTATGCCATAGTACACAGTCACAAGCAATAGAAGAGAGTATAGGTCATAAGAGTGAAATAATTTTTTATGTATTTAAAAAATGTTTAAAGGAATTTAGTGAGACTAAAATGTGTACTGGAAAAGAGTATTCTGGCTGTACTGGCTGAGCTGTAAGAATGTAAGTATACGAGTGGAGTTATCTCATCAGTCACCAGCAAAAGAAGAGTAAGTGTTTAATGCTGAGAGGTGAAACACTAAACATGGCGACCTCTATTATTCATAAATAAATCGAGATAATGGTACAAAGGAATAAAAGGCTGGAGAACCAATTTACAGAAACACAGTATGACTGCTTTTCAGAACTATTAGATCCTGAACATTCAGGAAGAGAGGCTGCTCTCTACCTAAATATTATGCAGGATACGAAAGGAGTATTTTCAAGAAGAGGTAGTCAATGGACCAACAGAGAATATGGGCGGCTCTTACAGAACAGAAAATGGTGTCTCGCGGTGCAATGGTTATGACTTAGGAGGTCTTAATGGACAAGGAGCTAACCACCAACGCTCAGGGTGAAAGCGTGATAACATGGGAGAAGTCATTAGAAATAAGGAATCAGTTCAACCTCTGGGTACAGCACCACTGAAACTACTAGTATATCTAATTCTGATGTTCACATTTAAAGCTGTTGAAAGATTAGATTGGGGGCAGGAAAGAGCCATAAGAAGTATATGAGAAGAACGTGTAACTGAGAAACTTAAACAGCTCAATTGTGGGGAGATTCGATAACTACCTTCACAAGGGGAAAATATCAACCAGCACTTTTTAATCTAGCAGAGACAGAAGAAAGACTAAGGGCTGAAAAATTGAAGTGATTCAAACCAGAAATGAAACACACATTTTTTTAACAGTAGTGATGATTAAATTTGGGAACAAACTACCACCTGAAGTGATGGATTTTGCAACTCTTGACATCTGGAACATATGTTCCTGTAAAGTTCAAGTTTTGATAAATAAGAATTTTTTTTTCCTGAAAAAAATAAAAATAAAAAAACCCACACAATTTTGTCAGAAAATTCCTAGCCATTATTTGGGTTACTTCTCTATTTTAAAAGGATACTAGATGAGCCAGAGAAATTGCTCTGCACATTGAAAGTTGGTAAAAATGATAATTAAAAGAAGAATAATGGAATTCCTAGATAAGAAACACGATATTGTAGGAGCTAATTATCACAATGTCTGTAATGAACATTTTGCATCACTAATATTTTAGAATTATTTGAACATATCTTTATAATAATGATCAAAAGGGAACTGCTTGACATAATCTACTTGAACATTCAAAAACCTTTTGACAGCCTCAGGCAAGGCCTATTCCAGAAGAATCCTCTATGGCCAGATATTTTGGATGCTACACAAAGTCAAACCACAGACCGGCATGCAGAGATTAGAATAAGAGCCGGAACACTGCCTAGTATTACAAACAGGTATTTCACTACAAGATTTAGCTTTTATGTAGAGGTGTTAAGTGACAGTATTCCAAGTATAATTTTTGTAATTGCAATTAAGGCACCAAGAACTCTTGTGCAAGTGCTTTTAATACACTACAGGAATGAAATATGGCACATAAGGCACAGACAACTTGTAGAGCATCATTAAACATACCACAATCGTTAACAAATGTGCCAAGGACAGCTAGTACATCTGTATGTAATTCAAGCGGAGGAGTTGGGATCCACTTTTTTTTTTTTTGAGTAACATACTTCAGAAAATTCCAGCTTATCCTGAGTCAATAGGATGTGAAATACAACCGAAGAAAATATCCTCTCGGGAATTTTCATTGGACTGAGAATTGTGGCACTTCTCAGTAAATGTCAGGCTTATCAGTGTTGTGAGTAAGCATCAGTTAGCTCTCAAACAAGCTGACTCTGTTCATTTTTCTCAGTACTGTATGTAATATTCTCCTGGCAGGGAACAGCTCTTTTAGTAGACTGCAGCACAAATTTGTAAAAGAAGCTTGCCTCAGCTCTGATCCAAAAACTGAAAGAGATCTAGGATATACTATATCACTGCAGAAAGATCTGCTTTCTGACTTAAACTCTGGACTGTTTGAAGTTAAAGGAACATAAGAAATATCAGTTTTTCCTTTCAGAGAAAAACATAGATTAATTGTAAGAAAACGCTCTTCTTAATATTTGGTTACCTGCTTCAAATTAGATCAGTAGCTTCAAGTATATCTTTGACCTGTGAGTGGTTAACGACATCAATATTTGCAACACATTTTCATCCTCTTATAAGGGTTCTTTGTTCATTTCCACCATGTAAGCTTTTCTCTTTATATCGCTAGATGAGACCTAGCAGCATCTTGGTGAGATCTTCATTAGCATTCAAATAAAAATTCATCGCTTGCTTGTATAGTGGGGGAGATGAGTTCAGTGCTCACTGTTACCATCAGAAGTGTTTACATTCGCAGCTATGTTTCATTTTCTTTTGACAGAACATAACAAAGCACAAGAAAGCCTGCATTGGGTCAGATCGAAGGTTCCCCTACTGCAGTGCCTGGTTTTACATAAAAATGTCTGGGGAATGAGCTTAAGAACACAGCCAGAATACAGTGATGCTTTCTTGGAACATTATTCTGTTTCCCAACATGCCTTTGGATTTTTCGAGCCACCATCTTTGGGTTTACTATCTAACAGGTTTCGCCATAACTTCATTTATCTCCATTAACTTTTCCTGATAACCCCAGAGCACAAGTAAACTTTGAGCATCCATAATATTCTACAGCAAAGGATTTCGCAGCTTAATTACAAGTTTTGTGAAGAACCATAAGACAGATTGATTTCAAGTTCTTGCTTTGGAAGAGACACTAAAAGGGCTTCTCAGTTTGGAGAGAAGGCAACAAGGGGGATATGAGTAAGGCTGAAAAAATTGTGGCTGTAGCTACAAGAGGTGGACAGTCCAGGCAGATGACTGTCAGTCTGACCTGCTAGAGCATTTCTTATGTCACTGTAACTAGATTACCTGCATCTTCAGTAGTCCTTCAATGGATTCCACAATGGATTTGTTAAATGTGGTTTCTCACTGGAAAAATGTTCTCTAACAGACCAGATTTTATCCATGTATGCATTTTATTCTTATAATTTCCACTCACTTGCTCAGTACAGACTCCAATGTGACGGTCTGCAGTTCTCCACTTCACTCCTGGGGACCTTCTCAGCGACTGTTGTCACATTAACCATCTTCCATACCTCCTGCAGGGAGACTGATTTAAGTGATGGGTTACAAACTATAGTAGCTCTATAATTGCGTATTTGTTTTCCTTCAGAGCTCTTGAGTGAATACCATATGGTCTTGGCACTTTCTGACTCTTCATCTTATCAATTAGTCCTAAAATGCATTTTAATGTCATTTAATTTGAGACAGTTCCTTACACTTGTCCCCATAAGTTTGGCTCTCAAGGGAGAATAACCAACCTCAACCACAGCAAACATCAATAAAGCTTTGTTTGCCTTTCAGTGCTTTTCCTCTCTTACAGTAATTCACAAATCTCTGGAAAAGTACCTGATTGCAGTCAATTTAAATATCTCTACTAGCTGTTTTTATTATCCTTTTACCAAGTTCTTCCTTAAGGGTTTCCCTTACCTACCCTACAGGTGTAGCTTGATAGTTTACGGTTTTTGTTGGTAGGTTTTTTTTGTAGGTTTTGCTTGTTTGTTTGTTTTGGGTTGCTGTTGTTTTGTGTTTCTTTTTAAATACTTTCTTTATTTGCTCAGAACTCCCAGACTTTGAATACTGACTTGCACTCGGCAGTTGGAATATTGCCTTTTTTGTCCCCTGCAGAATCATTCCACTTCGTGATATATTGCTCTGAGCTTCGGATAGGGTACTTTCATCTAGTTTCTCATCTTCTGCATGCTTATATCTGCTGCTTTTAATTTCCTTTTAAGAAGCTCCTGCATTTTTGAATAGGTCCCATTCATAAGTTAGTTATTACTGTGAAGTAGTTATGGGAGGAATCAAATACCCTTAAGACAATCTGTCATTAACGCCTTGGAAAAAAGAAAAAAAAAGATAGGTATCCACCCAGGTATTTCAAAAGCAAGCAGGCTTTGGAGGAACGAGAACTCCTCCAGCTAGAAAGGGAAGGATAGAGAGCACTGCCACCACACTGCACCCTTGTGGCTTACAGGAATTAATGATTTATATGTCATGGCTAAGCTGTGTTGTTTTTTGAGTGGCTGATATCCAGCTCATGTGAGACAAAAAAAAAAAAAAAAGGTCTCACAAAACAACAACAAAAAAACATCTACCCAAGAACAAAAACAAAACAGCTAGTATTGGGCCCGCCTCCGTGGGATGCAATGTGAGCCATGCACCCCTATGTGCAAACCAGGGCAAGCGTGCAGGGGTAACAGCAACAGCTCTTTGGGTGCTATGTCACCAGCCAATGCTGTCCCAGACTTGGACATGTCAGCAGCTGGTCGAACTCAGCACTTTTAGGATTCTGGTCCCTCTCAGGATACCAGTGTGCCCAGGTAGCTTTCTGCTCGCAGCTGAGGGTGTCCCAGCACAACAGCACCTTATCTGCAGGGACAGACTCCCTTCTTGTGCAGACAAGATGTACAAAGTGCAGTGTAAATGGGAATGCAGAGCAGGCAGCCGGCAGCACCCAGGCAGGCCTGCAGACACACAGTAACTCACATTGTGAGGTTTACCAGATGTTTCAGCCTCACACGGAAGCCACATGCGTGTCCTACTGCCAGAACTGTGTTTTGCCTCGTGCTGTGTTGCCCTCCTGCAAGGGCCCTGGAAAATGCTGGTGGTTTGAGAGTTACTTTCCCTTCCTAAAACTGGTGGCACCACAGGTTTGTGTAGTCAAGTAAATACCAACAGGAAATAAATCACAGCTTGGAGAAATGCTGTTCTCCACCCTTCCTCCAGCATCACTTGTTTACACTGCTGCGCTGCAATCTGAAAAATGCCATCTATAATGAATACTAACTAGTGGGAGTCTCTCTCAGCAATGTGTTACTAAGCCTGATTGCTGTGCAGTATAATACACCAGGAGAGAGCGGGGGTTGGCTGCGTGTCTCTGCTCCATGCAGTCATAGAAACTGTCAAACCTAGGTGCCTCTGTGATCTCCAAGCAGCATGTCTCCCTACAACCTTTCCTAGCTACCCATTTATTTTTAAAATGTTACCTTGCTACTGTAGCTCTGTTCTTTCAACCAATTTTATTGTCATTATTATTTCTATTTAAAATTCGTGTACTTTTGCAATTTAATCTTTTTTCCAAGCCAATTCACAGCAATATGTTAACTGCTGCCTTGTAATAGGAGTCACCTAGAGGTAATATTCAAAAGTCCTCACTATTAAGAAATGACTCACCTCTCTGTTACAAAATCTGCACCGAATTGCCTTTCACTCCTGCCCTCAGTAAATTCATGTGTCTCAGCTTCATCACCAAGAACGTTTCCAGCCTCGCGGTGAGTGCCTGCCTGCGGAGGGCACACACAAAACCAAAGGATGCCAGAATGACAGAACGCTTTTCACGCATCACTGATTTCTAAAGTACTTCTGCAGCTCCTCCAGCTAAAAGAACCAGGAAGGAGAAGGGACCTATGCTGAAGAAGATGGTAAAAAAAGGGATGAAGTAGTAAAGCGTCCTAACAGGTCCCCCGCACACCCTTCAAAATTCCTGCTCTCAAAATGGAATGCATCTGCCTATATTCTGGGACTCGGAGGATACTTTGCATTTCCCTCCTCTGCCAGTAGGTTACATCTTCCAAACATTTCGAGGCACGGCTATGATAATTCTACCTAACATAATGCACGGAAAAGTGGTACTGACCACAAGGCTTGTTAATGCATGATTAAGAGTTTGTTGAGGCATGGTTTTCTGCCCTTTAGAATACCAAATTGAGGCGAAACTAAAGTTTCTGAAATCCAGCAAAGGGTTCGTACTGATGCAATGCATGTTCATCATTCAACTGATACACAGGAGCGTTCGTATCAGTATACATACGCCTCCTGTACACACAATACCAAATGCCCCTGCAGAAGTGCTTTGAGACAAAGCCTAATGCTTTGCTTTGGTAAGATCAAACTTAACTGTCAGGCGGCTGTTTTGAGCAGGAGATACGAGAACTCATCACACATGCACTTACAATGAGCTGTGCAAAGGTCATTCTGTTCTGTGAATAAGCCCGTGTCAACACCGAGCATATATTAGAGTTCAGGAAACACTTTGCTGAAGAGATCCAGGCTTTCTGGGTTAAAAGGTTATGAAATTTATTCTAATCTCTATTTCTATTTTCTTAGATCTTCACTACCAATCTATTACAGGCAAAGAAGTTAGCGCAGCTAAATTTAAGGTTTCCCGACTTCTTCTTTTATATGACTCTGATCATATCTCTACAAGGCTATTCAGAGTTGTAGGACAAAATGTTCAGAATACTCCCAAGCTAACCTGAAATTTCTTATTCATGTAAAACTGAATTTGCTCCTTAATTTCTCAGACAGATTTTTTTGTTAAAATATTCCTTTTACCATTTTCTCGAGACTCTTTTGTGTCTCTGTGCTTTAGCACAGGTTTTCTCCTGGTAAGAGGTCCATATCATTGCCTTCACAACTGTCCTTAAAGTTCTTCCATGTTGAAGCAACTTGAATCATTAAAACTTATATTCTACAAGCTGAACAGAATAGTTAAAATTTAATTTCCAGGAAAAGAAAAACACCAGAATAATCTGAATTATTTCTAAGCACATAGAAACTAATAAGGAGATGAGGGCTTGTCAACATTAACTCCTCATGAAGAAATCAAGCTGACTCAGTCTAATTTCCCTCTCTGGAAGATAAGACTTTGCAGATAGGGAAGAAGCAGCAGATGCCACATACCTCAGTGTTACTGAGGCATGTAACTTTTCCCATATGACATTCGCAAGTGAAAGAACGCCCAAGCTGCAGACACAACACAAATCTGGTTGGAATCCACGCTCTGAGATCACTTTCTAATGGTTCACTGTGAAATGTAAAGGAGAAATTGAATGGTTATTCAGCTTTCATCAGTTCCATTCAATATTTTATTGATAGCCTGGCTGAAGAAATGGACTGTTTATTAAACCTGCCAAGATTAAATCTGTGAAGAGTGACTGCAAATACACAGGAGATAGAAGTATTAAAAACTTTTGACAACTTGGACAAGCTGTCTATAAAAATAGGAATCATCTCAATTGTAATAAGCGTAGCATTTTAACTTAGGCAGGAGCAAAGTGCACAAATACAGCACATGCATCAGGTGGGCAGAAAGCAGCCTGCAAAAAAAGGTTCTAATAGCTCACAAGCTGAACAGGGGTCATTCTCTTGAGCAAAGAGAAAACACTGCATGGATACGTTAGCAGAAGAATTACCTGCAAGACATCTTGCAGGTCCTCTTACTGTATTCAATATTAGTAACGCCTCAGTGCACAGGCATGTCCAGTCTTGGATAATGCTCCTCAGGAAGGGTTGACAGGGCAAGCAGAAAGCATAACAATAGCTAGAGGTCTGGAAAACATGACCTGAATCCAAAGGCTGAGAACAGGAAGCGCTCAAAAGAGAGAAGACGGAGGAAAGAGGCAATAACAGTCCTGACAGGGTCGGGACAGTCAGGACAGGTGCAGTAACAGTCCTATAGCACACCAAAGTCTGCCACAAAATGGAAGAGAAACATTTCTGCCTATGCCACGAATGTCTTAAGCGGGTCTGATTCTGCTGAGAAAAGAGATGGACTAAGTGATAATCTGCTGCCATTTCTTCCAGCTTCATTCTTCAATGATTCTGTGCTCAGCTGATGCTGATCAGTTTGTCTGTACTCAATTTGTCCTAATGTACCCTAGTGACTTCATACAGTAATTGCTCATACACATTTACATCATTTCTGCATTAACATCATCATTAAGGTTACAGTGTTCTACCTTCAGCTTACCATCTTAAGACTATCTGTCTTACAAATACGTTATCAAAATGCTATTTGCCAAACCAACTGGACTTGCAACTCATTAATCAAAAGCCATTTTAATAATTAGTGCTCATATTTTATTTCACTAAAATCTTTGTATTTTAATTTTCCTTTCTGACCAGCACAATGGGTAAAAGGGTTTATAAGCATTTGGCACCATTACTTTCGGTCTCAAAGAGCCTAAATTAGAGCTGCTGCTGACGGAGTCTCCCATTCCACTGACATCTATAGCTATGACAGTTCTAGAGAAAAAGTGCATAAATCTTGGGCCTCTCAGATCCAAACTCATAGAAGGCACCAGACCACAGCTGCTGCCATTAGCATCTGGTCTACTCCCTACTACAAAAACGGAACCAGCAACACCTACACCCATTCTGACATCAAAAGATACGTATTTGAAATTTTTCCCAGATTATCCATTTTAGTGATTGCACATCCTGTTTGAAGAACGTATTCCTAACATCTCTGCCACTGCCATTCAACCTGTTATCTCCAGCCTATTTTCCAGTGTGCACAGAATAAGTTAACTGAATGACACGACTGCTTCTTAGTAGCAGTTACTTGCTTCAGGTGCCAAGGGAAATCAGCGCTGCCTTATCAAACAGTTATAATCAATTAGTAGTATTGACCAGAACCAGCTACAGCTCAGCTCCCCACATGACTCACCAAATTAAATGGTTGTGCTGCAGTATTGCTAGAAGGAGAGCAAAGACCCTCACAAAGCCGTGCAGGTTCTGAGAAATATCAAAATACAGCTCGCCTTCGCTGGCATATGATCAGTTAAATCAGTGTTATACAAAACCAGAAATAATGCAAGCCACAGACCTTGTTAGCTCTGTACATCCTTCCACCATTGTTAAACTGAGTTGATATGTCAGAGAGAAAATCCAAAAGATTTCAGATTTATCATGTTAATTCTTTACATCACCCTCTCAAGAATTCACTCTGCTGTCATTTTCTCTTTCATTCTGATTACCTTCTTTGCAACATATTGGTTTTCTTACTTTTACTGAATAATTCCTCGTCTATTATATCTATAATTATTCTAATAATTAAGCATGCCTTTTCATCAGCTAGCAGCTAATTACTTCTGCTCCTACCCAGCTTGCTCAGAAAACAGTCAATTCATCTGTATCCCTTTCACTCTCACTGTTGCTAAGCAGTCAATGCCAGTCAGCAGTGGCACAGTAACTGGCGTTGTATGGCTCACCCTGGTTCTAAGTGTTTTGCAGCATCAGACTGGTGGTGCTTTCCAACCTCGGAGCAAATGCTTTTCACCAGTAAGCAAGCTTTAGTCACATGCTGAAGTGCAGCACCTGTTGGTAAAGACTGTTTATCCCCGCCACTTCCAGAGCAGCTTCGGAGCTGTTAGTAAGCAGCTACTACTTGCTGCAAGGTGCAGTTTGCAATTGGAGAGATCCAAAAAGAATCAGCTAGAAAGCCAGCCTCTACCACCTGCAGTTTTCCTTCTTTTGTTGTCAGGCCTTACGCATGATTTTGTTAAGTGCAAACAGAAGTTATGAAGTAGTCAAAGCTCTCACTTCTCTGGCATTATCACACACTATCCTTCCAGACTTCGTGGTACACCACCCTGTGTCAGGTAACGTGAGAAGTGGACGTGGTCAGCATGACTCTGCTATCTCACTCTGCTTCCCACAGCCTCGTGCGAACAGCCTCTGCTCCAAAGCACTCGACCTCGAATCAAATGTCAGTGATGTGGTGACAAATCAGCCCAGGCTGCTTTTTCTCCAGTTACCTGCTATTTTGTTTGTTGTAGGTGGGAGAGAGAAGATGATGCTCTACAGCAGGGATTCCCACAGGCTCCAGTGACAGCAGCCACTTCCTTCCACAGTTAATGGTGAAATGTCAGTGGCTGATCTTTCCAGCCTTCCTAGACACCAGGCTAGGCCAAAATCCTTAAGCCTTTCATCCAGTTCATGATTACAGACTCCGGAATTAAAAAAAAAAAAGGTTGGCAATTGCAACAGTTGTGCTTGATTCCACTAAAGGGGAATTCAAAAAAGAAAAAAAAACCTGTAAAAATAAATAAAATTAAAAAAAAAAAAAACCAACACTCAGAGTGGCAGCCAGAAAGGCAAAATGTTTTTAGATGGCAGGTAGACTATTTTAGGATTCTATATTGGAGGCTCAAAGCAAATGCATATAACCTGTCAAAAAAGACTTGAGAGAAAAACAAAAAGCTAGCATCATAAAACAGCAGGATCAGGGAGGCTGTTGGAAGTTAAAAGGTATCCTGCAAAAAGCTGAAGTTGTGACTGAAAAAGGAAAACTAAAAAGAACATAAATTCTGGCAGACTAAATGTAAAAGCACAATAATGTAGACTGAAGAAAGAGTTTAGAAGCAGTTTGCTGAAGAAATAAAAAAATTGTAATAAATCCTTCTTGAACACATCAAGAGCAAGACGCTTACAAGAGCCAGTGGGCTATGTAGGTATGAAAGAAATACTCAGCAAAGATAATGCCATAGCAAAAAATCCAAAACATTTTTTAAATCACTATTTACCTGGAGAGTCTCGAGAAACTCTGAGACCACCATCTCATTTGTAAGAGATTCATAGGCTTGTCCTAATTTAAAGCACTGCTAAGAGTAGATTACAAAGCAGACGAAATGAATAACAATCTATCACTGGGAGTGGATGATATTCAAACAAGGTTTTTATAGAATGTTAAACATGAATCATCTGAGCTAATACTTAGAGTACGTAACCTTTTGCTGAAAATCACTGCTATTACCAAAGGACTGGAAGGTAACTAACAAGAAATCAGATTTTAAAAATAAATCCAGCTGCAACTCAAGAAACCACAGAACACTAAGTCTAATGTCCATACCGGTCACATTGGTGGAAGCTCTAGTAAAGATGAGAATAAGTGAATACATGAATAAATGCAACACATTTTGGAAAAGTAAACACTATTTTTGCAAAAGGAATCTGAGCCTACTAAATCTGCTGGAATTCTTTGAAGGCATCAAAAGCACATGAGCAACAGAGATCCAGCTGAGACATTTTCCTGTATTTCCAACTCACCCCCAAGCTTCCATAAACCTCAGACATTTAAGGTGATCCCTCCTTGAAACTAAACAACTGTGGTCTACAAGCAAGGACCTCACAGAGATAAATAACTCATTAAATATAAGAACTGAAGATTAGACTGAAGGAGGAGTTTTCTCAGAGGAAAAAGACCATCAGTGGTGTCCCATGGGGATATGCAATAAGGCCTATAGTGTTCAACGTATTCAGAAATGATCTGGAAAGAAGGTGGAATGGCAAAATGAAGAAGATTTCTGATTAAAATGGAATTCATTAGGAAAATAATTAGCGCAAAAATGCAAAGACATGATGGCACTGAGCAGACTCACAATAAAATGGAAGACAAATTTCAGCGCTGACAACTACAATCTGGCTATCTGAGAAAAGCAACACTAACTTTCCAAACAGAGCAATGCACTCTGAACCAGTTTGCACAATTTCGGAATCACATCTTTAAAGTATCAAGCTAATTCTATAAATACATCACCTCATTGCTCAATGACAGTCAAAAAAAGAAAGAAAATCTTAAGTTCAGAACTCTTTGGAAAAAAAAAAAAAATATGACTATGCCACTGTGTGAATTCATGCTGCATCTGCTTCTCAAATATCAAGTGCAGTTCTGGTATCCTCACCTCAGGTAAAATAAAAAAGAAGAAACAAAAAAAATCTCTAAAAGGAGAAAGAAATGATACATGGCAGAATGACAAACACGATAAGAAGTACAAAAACGCTTCCATGTGAAAAACAAAGTTAGCATGCAGAGGTTGAATAGGAAGCGATGACTTGCCATTTGTCTTTCCCAATTGTACTGAGCAGGCCAGGTGCCAGCAAGGGGAAATGGACATTGTACGAGCACTCTGTCACCTGCCTTCTTGTTCAGCTACTGAAGCCTTCATATTCTGTCACAGGAATTTCAAGGCATGTGTAAGAATTACGACAGCACAGGCACAGATTTCAGACAACCCCAGCACGATTTCGGGAAAAAACATATGGGGAGTAAAGGAGGAACAAAAGACTGCTGTACTTGCAGTAAGTACTTTCTGTGCTTGTTACTTCTAAATCATCACTCATTAGAGGTCTCTGCTTCCTTTCCCATCTGCCCTTCCCACACTACAACTTTAGAATTAAAAGCAAAAAAAAAAAAAAAACCCAAAACCATCACCACAGAACACTTAGGCAGCATTTACTAACATTTAACTGACTACGGCAACCCAGCCAGGTTGCCTCCATAGCATTTTAACACAGCTCCTTTCACCTTTTTACGCTTCTCTCATTTTTCAAACTCATTTGAGCATTGTGGGTTCAGGTTATTAGCTTGGCTCCTTCAAGGACAGCACTGCTTTCCAGTCAGGTGTGCAGTGGATTGCACCAATTGGTCCCCTACCTGCTGACAGCCTTAAACTACTGGTGAGCTATTAATAATAGGAAAGCAATCATTTTAATTGCAACCCGGTGTCTAGAATTTAGGATCTGCACAAAGAGTTCCTTCTATCTAAAATATTATTGTCCCATTGTGCATTTTGGAGTTTAGCTCTCATTAAAAGTAATAGAGGGAAATAGTCTGTAGCAAACTGAATGTGTTTGTTTTCACAGTTCACCTCCTGCTCCTCTACATGAAAACATACTCTCACTCAGTGACAAGACCACAGCTGTTGCCATCTTTTAGTTACCTGCTGAGTGCAATATTTAGCTTGAGGGACACTGAAGTTTTCTGTTTGTTAGTTATCAGGTCAATAACTCTCACCTTATCACTTCACTTTCCATTCTGTTGATAAAACCTGTCAGCCTTCCTTGAGTGGTTCCTGGCCCTCAGAAGAAATCACATTAAATTGGCACAACCAAGTAAATCTGTAAGGGATGTGCTCCTGACTTACCAAAGGGAAGGGGGGAGAGCTTGAATTTCCCTCCCCACTCCTTGCACAGCTCCAATGCCCCAGTACTCAAAGCTGTGTTGAAATCCTCCCTACAGATTCAGCCGTTCCAATCAGCTCAGGTCTTTCAATATGGCCCAGAGGAGATGTCTGTGGAGCCAAAATTGATATGGTTAAGTGCAAGAGACAATAATCATTTCTTCAAGTATAAGCTAAAAATACCCAGAAGAAAGTGGAATTTATAATGGAGATTTTAAAGATCTGTGACATACCAGAGCCTGCACAAAGGTTTTAATGAGAGGGAAGCCAATTTAATTGGTCAGCGAGGGCAGCTGCTTTCCTGGGTGAGGGGTCTAGAACGGCTCACATTCCCATTTAATGCCACGAGCATCACTGCTGTGCTTAACATGGCTGCGACAAGCCCGTGGTACAGGAGCACATCATCAGAATTCGGAGAACCTTGATAATCAACGTCTCCGTGCTGTCAGATCACAGAGCCGAGCTACAAGGAGGAAGCAATAAAAAGAGGAGGCAAAAGCTGACAACGAAACATTTCCAGAGGTAATTGCACGACCGACCATCTTCGGTTGTCGACATTTGTTTAATTATTGTGATACAGCTCAGCGTCGGGCACAAAGTAAAAACAGCCCACTCAATTTTAAGGTCTGTTAATGCGGCATTAACAGGGAGCTGCCGAGTACAAGGGTTAAAATCTGCAGGTCTCCCATGTGAAAACACTTCGGGAGTGTATGTCACCGTTCAAAGGAAACCCAGAAATAACTTCCATGGACCATTCAATTATAGGCAATCACCACACAGCACTCTCTCTACTTGTGGCATTGCTCATCAATCAGGTTTTCTGTCATTATGTCTCTTCTCATAGCAGTCACCAAAAGGCTCTGAGCTCCCTCCGAATTCATGTGACATTTACTGTCAGGGGCTGTCAACACCAAGAGATTCTCCCAGGGCCTCGGAGTTCATCACAAAGCAAGAAGATATATCCCCCAACCACGTTCCCAGCTTCAGCTCTGGATTCCAGGGACTGACTGAGGGGCATTGCAGCAGGCAGGGAAGAGCGAGCAGCAGCGCAAGCTCCAGCTTATGCCCAAATACCTTCCCATCCTTATTTTCATATTAGAAAAATACAACCACATTAAGAGAAACACAGCTCAGGTTTTAAGTAAGTCTGTGATTAATTACAATTTCCTCAAAAATGTCCCTTATAAACCTATTAGCAGAAAGATGAGATGGTTTACTTGGAAATGTAGGCTTTCCATCTTGAGCATTGATCCTGCATTCATCGTCTGTTTAACAATAAAGTGACCTAGTGGAATAAATTTATAAACCTTAATAAATTGCACTTGGCAATATTGACAGAGTGTGTATATGTACATTTGTTTTCGTGTGAACGTATTATAAGAAATCTAATAAAGTAAAACAAACACATTTTCTTTGTCTGTGAGCTGTGAAACTAGATCATCTGTAATTACAGCGTTTCAAGTATACTTGGTCAGAGTCGCCTGATATTTTTACATAAATTTCTAACTAGAGAAAAAACGTGCATCAAAGCTTACATCTTCCACTGAGTTACTTTGCTCAAGATGCAGAAAAAGGAAACACAGATGACATAATTACCCAACTCACACGAAGATCACTGTGAGACAGGAGGAAACAGTTCCAGCACACAGGGAATAAAGTTCCAGCGGCAAATGAGTCTTAAAGAAACAACGAGGAACTTGGAGACTAGTTGGTTTTGCCCAGACTTTAAAGGCGGACTCACATTAATGAGTATTTAAACCAACAAATAAGAGTGCCTTCAATTCTAAGGCTTTTGTAAGACCTGAGAATTTGTACAGCCTCTTAGAACTTCAGTGTTTGGTTTTAGCTTACTTCCTACAACCAGCCTGGTCTCTTCTTTCCACCAAAATAAATATATTCCTTACGGAGCAAAGGATTTATTTTCTTTAAATTATTATGTGATAACAAACCCAGATCTCTCCACCTCTTGAGGTCACTCGGTGGGCTATCCCACAGATCCCCATCATCTGAGCCCAGCAATCCAAGCAATTTTCCATCTAATTTATAGTCCATTTATTCAGCCCATACCTCACCAATTTGGTAAAACAGTACTACGGGAGACAATGTCAAAAGCCTTGCTAAAGCCAGTGTAAACAACACACGCAGCTCTCTCTTTGTTCACTGAGCCAGTCTCATCACAGAAGGCAAACAGGCTGGTGAGGCACAATTTGCACCTGTCAAACTCACAATGGCTGTTCCCAAAAACCCTCTTGTCCTTCACATGCCCCGGCTCTCCAGGAGAAGGTGTGCCACCACCTCTCCAGAGACTGAGGTTACGCTGACTGCTTTATAACTGCCCAATCCCTCTTCGCACCCCTCCTGCATGTGTGTATGATATTTGCCTTTTTCCAGTCAACAGAAACCTCTCCTGAATTACCACAACCTTTCAAAGTGACCCTGGAATGACATTGCCTACTTCCCTCAGCATCCTTGGAGGCAAGGAATAAAATCCCACCACCTACTATCAGAAAAGCTGTAGTCAGGCACTCCAGCACCTGCAGCAATTCCTCATGGCTTATCACCTTTGTTCCCCATGTCCTTTCCACTCTCTCGCTGCAAGGACAGAAACCAGCTGACCCAAGTGGGCACAGAACACGCAGCCCTCCTGCCTGCACAGCTCAGTCACACCACTCTACCACATTCACTCCTTTAGCCATGTTACCCCACACCGACCTTGGCTATCTCCACTTGATTCTCACTCTGGACAGTCCCCTGCCTCCTTTCTCAGAGCCTCCCTCATCTCCTCTTCATTCAGCTACTTTCTTTTTCCAGAGTAGAAGCCATAAATGCGCAGCAATTGCACAACTGAAGTTGTTCCAACTCCTGTGGCATCCTCATGATATGAATCAAAACAGATTAGCTCTGCTATTGACTTGCCAGTTGCAGAAAAGACACAGTATCACACACCAGGCAGCTGGGGACTTGAAAGAAAACTAGGATAACAGCAACAATAATTCTGTGATTAGCTGAGATCTTGGATAAACCCATAGCAACAAAGAAAGTGTACGTTTCTAGGAGCATTAATTACTGATACTACATTGATGAGAGAGAAAATTATGGCAAGATTACAGAATGGAGGTGCTTATATTTCTATTTTGCATCTAATTTTCATCCCCAAACAAACTTAGTAGCTTGGGAAATAAATCTAGTAGCATTATAGCAAGACAATCATAACATCCAATGTATTATACAGATACATTTACTAAAACAGATAACTAAACAACTTCATAATTACAGTATCAGGACAGATCTGCGGAGAAAATGATAAACAACATGCCCCACATGATACTACAAAAAAAAAAGTATTAAAAACTAAAAGAAATCTAGTGGATGGATAAAGCTTTTAGGATGACAGCGGAGTGATTCTATATCCCCTTAAAAGCCACATTCAAGCTGAACCTTGCAGCCATCCATGCAGACAGCAGGAATAATGTTGAACAAGAACTACGAGTTCATAACAAGAATTACCAGCAAAGGGAAAACCATTCTTGAAAAAGAGACAAATTGACAGAATGACCAAGAATTTATGTGCCTACAGAACTAAGAAACACACAAGAAAGTGCACAGTCCGTCTGCAATGAGTACACAAGCAGCAACATTCATACTTCTGAAGGAATTCACCAGGGTAAGGAGAATGAGAAGCACATCTATTTCTCACGCTGGTGCTGCCGGTTGGGAACTCTGCCATCTCCCGCTGCAGCACAGCTGAACCAAATACAGCAGCATGCAGAGCCCAGGACCCTCTGTGAGCACCTCCATCACTGAGGCAGGCTGTGGGCTGACAGAGGTGCTGCAGGCTCACTTAATGCATCATTTCACACATTTCTATTCACCAACGTTTTGCGTATTCAATTTCCCACTTATGAATGTTCATAACTAATCAAACCACTGATTGCAGGATTACTCAAGTTTCTGATCACACCTGACATGACCTTTTTCATAGAATCATAGAATTGTTTGAGCTGGAAGGGATCTTTAAAGGTCATCTAGTCCCACTCCCTGCAATGAATGGTGACACCTAGAGCTCCACCAGGTGCTCAGAGCCCCGTCCAGCCCGACCCTGGGCGTCTGCAGGGATGAGGCATCCACTGCATCTCTGGGCAACCTGAGCCAGTGCCTCACTAGTCTCCTCATACAAACTTCTTCCTTATATCCAGGTCCCTGATATCCTGATAAGTCCCTGATCTTTTAGTCTGAAACCATTTCCTCTTGCCCATCACAGCGGACCCTGATAAAGAGTCTGTCCCGTTCTTTCCTACAGCCCCTTTAGTTACTGAAGGCCGCTCTCAGTTCTCCAGGAGCCTTCTCTTCTCCATGCTGCACAGCCCCAGCTCTCAGCCTGTCCTGGCAGGAGGTGTTCAACCCCGGGGGCATTTCTGAGGCTCTCCTCGGGACGCGCTCCAACAGGTCCACGTCTCTGCTGTTCTACTTCTTGGGCAACTGAACCGCAGCCTGCCCAGATGCTGTCGCAGACCCTTCTGCTTTACAAAAAGGCACTCCTCATGAGACGGTTAGATGCTATGTTTGCGCACACTGTGGCACACTTTGTGCCTCCCCCGGCAGGGACGCTCCCATGCGGGCAGGCCTCTCCCCACACAGCCCCCCGAGATGCAGCACAGCCACATGCCCCCAGGGGATCTACCTCCCTGAACTACTGGGGACCCGCTGCGCGTCCCTCCCCAGGACCACCTGGGATCACCCCTGAGCGCCCCAGGCCCGCACATTCCCGCAGCTGCCTGCAGCCCCGGGCCCGGGTCCGCCGCGCAGTTCCCGCGCTGCGCTGAGGGGCGGGCGGAGCGCTCCGGCTCCTCTCTATGGTACGCGCCTCTCTATCCCCACGCTCCTCACGGCCCCAAGGCGCCCGCAGCCCCTTCCCGCTGCCCTCAGCCAGCTCCGCCCGTCAGGGCTCCTCTCTCTATAAAGCCCCACGCAGGAGCTGCCGCCACAGCCGCGCGAGAATCCCCCCAAACCTCCCCGTCGTCCCACCCTCTCTATGGCCGCGAGGAGCCGCTCTGCTCCGCGGTCGCCGAGCAACGCGCCCTCTCTATGGTCCCGCGGGCGGCATGTGGCGGCTGCTGCTGGGCCGCGGCGGCCTCGCGCGCTGCTTGCTGTCGCCCACCCGCCCCGCGGCCGCCGCCGCCTCCGATTCTGCCGACGGCCGCGGCTCCGCGCGGTGAGTGCGGCCCTCGGCCGTCCCGACAGGCGGCGGCGTGCCCTGCTCGTCCTCCGCGGCGTGAGGGCCGCCGTCACCGCCTTGTGTTTTGCAGGTGCTGCTGTGCGCCCGAGTGTCAGCACGGCCGGGCCCGCGATGGCCGAGAGCGTGAGGGACGGCGGCAGCCGCTGCCCGGCCTGGTGCCGCGCTGCTCCGTGCTGGATGCGGTCACCTGGGTGAGGAGTGGCGGCGGGGGCGGCTCTGGGCAGGGGACTCCGTGCCCTACGGGGAGCCGAGTGCTGCGGCACAGCTCCCCGGGCCCAAGCATGCTGTGGGTTGGAAACCTCCTTGACTTGTGTTGTCTCTTCTTCAGGGGGCACTGGCCGCGCTCCTGCTGCAGCTGGTCAGGCAGATCTCCTGGCTGCGATCGCTGCCGGATGCCAGGAGGGAGCCCAAGCCTCCCTGGTTGCCCTCGCTGCCCGCACAGCACACAGGTCAGCAGCGCTGGGTAGGAAGGACCCGGCTCCGGGCAGGATTTCTGCCTCCCGACAGCTCACATCTCTCCTGCTGCTGTCAGAAGTTGACAGGCAGCTTTCAAGCTCTCTGAAGGGATTGAGGGCTGGTATCTGCTCGGGGAATCTCACTCTTTCTTACCTATTTGATGCAATCCCGCATTACGTTCTGCTTCCCATTGTATTTGGGATCTGGACTTTACACCATGAGCTCTCCTGCTTGGCTTTGTCGCCAGAGCAGAGAAGGCAGCCGGGTAGATAAGTTCTGTTTTGCCTCCTAGAGCGGATGCAGTGTGGCTCATGGGAACTGACTTGTGCTCTGTGTTTCAGTGGTGCCTGATGCCTCAGCCGGCCTTCCCTGTGCCCAGCTGGGGCCCTGCTTCCTGCAGAAAGCAGAGGTTGTACCAGAGAATTCATCCTCAGGCATCCCCTTGGGGTCAGGAGAGAGCCAGCCCTGGGTGGAAGAAGGTACGTGTAATGTGGAGAAGGACTTCGGAGTTTTCCCAAGGCAAAGCTAGGATCCAAGAAACGCGTAGCCATTTCTTGAAACTTGAAGGAGAGAGATTAGAGTGGAAAGACAGAACTCCAGAGTGATGAGTCAGGAGTCCAGAGACAGGAGGAAAAAGGCTCCCGAAGGCAGGGAGGAGCCCATGGTGTAACTGTGCAGTGGTATTGACTTTCCCAATGTTGGTCTGCCTTTGTGACCAGCATACAACATCCAGTTTCTGTTCTCTTATTGTTGACAGACATTTGCAATCATGTGAGTTCAGGAGAATATTGCGAAATTATCTGAGAGACTCAGTCTACAGCGTGATGTGAAGGGAATTATTTTCTTCCAGGAGTATGAAAATGAGCGCTTATGCTGCAGACAGGGTACTGGGAGGGAGTATTAAAGAAGTTCTTAATAAAATAGGTCTTATAAAAGCAGGAGAATATACTTTAAAAAAAAATAGTCTCATCCAGGAAAATGTGTTGTAACATCTAAAATGTGAAGTCATATCAAGGAAGGTCAGGTGAAGACTACAATAGGGTTATTCACTAGATGTATAAATACTAATAGTAGCTTTAGGACAACATATGATCATGATGTAGAAGAGGCACATTAAATAAACAGCTTACAGATGTTAGGTGATGTAACGTGTTGCAAGAAAGGTCAGGGGGGTTTCCCATTCATTGCTTGCTTCTGTGCTGATTTAAGCTATTGCCCATCACTGCTTATCAAAGCCATCTCCTGCCAGAGGTTACCATTCCCATCAGTTGGCAAATGGAGCATTTTGTTTCCATGTTCCTAATTAGCTCCAGGAAAACAGCCAGGTTAATTTACCTAAACTGCCAATTAGACTGTTTAACCCATCTGCTTTTGCCTGAAGCATATTAAGAAGCACTCAGATACACTGCCTTGCTGGCAGATGACTGGACATGGACCTCTGGGAGAGGTGGTGGGGAATAAGTGGAGACAGGTCTGTCTTCAGTTGACACAGTTGGCAGCGAATGTGTGTCTGTATCTAACAGTTTCCTACTGAGAGTCAATAGGGAGAGCTTTTAGGCAAACTGACAAATTGAACCATGACAAGTCACTAAGGCCACATGCTCTTTGTTCAGATGTTCTCTGGAGGCTATGAAATCAGTAAGTCTCTAATGATGGTATGTAATCCAGAGCTGAAATCTGCTGTATGACCAGACTGAGCACTGACAAATTGAACACTAGCCTTTGAAAAGCAGGGTTGTTTGTGCCATGGAACTGTGGAAAAAAATGTAATTATAGGGTGATAGAAACTGTATTACAGAATAGAAATGTTAGGTACCTGGATGAGTGTACTCTATCAAAGGTCTGGAAGGGCTTAGGAAGCCATTTCTATGACCAGCTTGCTCCATTACCTGAGTCTTAACAGAGAACAGAGTTAGAGTTTGTAAATCTATTAGAGTTCTCTGGAGAAGTCAACAGGCATGTGGAGCAAGATTATCCAGCTTTTAGCTTTCTGAAAATCTTTCAACCAGGACCTAAGCCAAGGCTATCTGGAGGAATAAAGCTGTTGTGAGGGAAGACAGAGGGACTGCTCTTTGGCTAGAAATTCCTTAAAGCATAAGAAATAGTTTTCATGATGGAAAGCCATTACTAGTGGATTCCCCTAAGTGCTTTACAGAAACCTGTTCTGCTTAGCAGAGTCAGCAGTGATTTGGAAAAAGGTGATGGATGAGGTGACGGGAGTAGCAAATGTATTACAGAATTATTCAGGACAGTCAAACCTGAAAGTCACGGCAAAAGATTACGCAAGAACTAAGAGGGTAATCTCAAGGTAGGTTAAAGGAGTATGTGCTGTAACTGTAAATACACATACAGAGTGAAGAGTCTCAAATTCATGATTACATTACAGAGGGGACATCTGCAGCCACTGTGAATGTGTTTTTGAAACTGTTAAGTCAGTGCTCAACAGCGGTGAGGTTAATGAGATGTTATTTGTTGCAAAGGAAGGAGCTGAGGCCAAAACAGTATCATAGATCTGTGTAAGTCTCTCTTAAGAACAGTGACCAAAATGGCATGGAAAGGGATGAGAAAGAGCCAATTATGAAGAGAAACTGACTCTTCTGCTTAAAAAGTAGTGGCAAAGGGTGGTAGGCAGCACAGAAGTGTGCTATTCTGAAACAGCTAGAAACAGCTACTCTTGTTTTCTTGAGTGGCAAAGATCTTTCTGATGCATACAAGCATCCCAGCTGCACAGATGACCCATCCCAGTTTTAATATAACACAGTTGGATAGAATCTATTATTTAAAAAAAAAAACTGTGTATAAAAAGAAAACTTGAGGAAATTTGTTGAAAAGTTGCTTTAAATATAATTCCAGATATTACTGTCAGCAAGTTTTCAGATGCATGATCACATCCTATTTTTTCATCCAATTTTTGTCATGCTCAGAGCTTTTCTTTCAGAAAGTTAAAGGCACGTAGTGCAGGAGCAGGTGATTACAGCCATTCTCAGTGGTACAGTGGCTGAATGTTGCCTTGGGGAGTTGTTTTTTTTTACCCCTGACAGGACTGTAAAATTCATTATTCCAATTCTGAGATTACGGGCATTTCCAAAGTGTGTTTTCATTTCAAAGCACAATGAAACCAATTGGAAACAGTCAAATTTTCCATGAGGCAGAAATCCTGGATTGTGGCCAGCTTTTGCTGTGAATTCATTCCTGTGAAGTGTTTGGATGTTTCATTGTGAGCAATCTAGACTATCTATGAGAGGGTTAATAATTCTGCATTTGGAGTTAGCTACGAGTAACATTTGATCAGTGCAGGATGAACAGTGGGGAAATACAAAATATTTATTAGCTGTAAGTTCTCATGTAAAAAAAGGGTGCATAGTCATGTTACATCATAACACAAATTTACAAGGGTAGAAATACTGTTGCACACAAAATTCTAATCTCAATTTGCTGAAGCAGAGCAAGATTCTGTGCTGCTTGGGGGTGCCTTTATTTCTCCACACACCACTGAAGGAACCTAAACAATGTGTTGGATTGTGTGCCTGGTTTTGAGAAGGCTGCTGCGAGACAAGACAAGTTCTAAGAGTAATGATCTCCATGAGGAGTTTTGATTTGTGGCTTGCCCAGCTTCAAACGAGACTTCCAAGAGAATTCATTAATCTAATCCATCAGGAGATAGGACTGAGTGTCAGGATTGGCTGGTCCCTGTGTTTTCTTCCAAATGATCTTCTGATCTCTGGGAAGATTACTGGGATTAGATTTGAGGAGAGATTTCCAGTGGGAGGGGGGTATGGGATGCTTCTACAGCCTGATAGTTTCCTGAAAGCATGAAGGGATTAATGTTTTTTAAACAAATAGTTTGGACAATTTTTTAATACAGACAATTTTTTTTTTCACTAGACATGCCGTTGTTTAAAAAAAAACAAACTACATCATGAGGGAGATACTGACAGGAGATAGAGTCTTGCAGTAAGGAAGATCAGATCATTTTATGTCTGATCTGAAAATAAATGTAAAGTACAACTAATAAATTTGCAGACTGTATTACTTTTGGTGGAATGGTAAACTGAAATTATGTTTGCCACAGTGATCTTGCTCATTGGGTGAGTGAGACTTGTTCAGATAAAATACATTCTAATACAGCCAGAGGGGAATTGTTTATCCTAGAATAATGAGGCTGCAGCTGGAAGGCAGGTCACAGCTTTGTGTCCTGTTAGAGGACGCAGGCCCTAGAAGAAGTGGTCTTGCCTATCCCACACTCACTTCTGCCCCTGTGCCAGCGCAGGCGTTTGCAGAGCCATATGGTGGTGGCAGTCAAGGCGCTGAGGCTCCAAAAGGACTGATTTCTCACTCGTTTTAATTCCCTGCTCTGCAGACGTGCAGCTTGAAAGGACAATGGGAAGATGTGGGGAGGACGCGGCTAGTTCTGTTAGGAGCACCAGCTTAAAGTGATCCGACTTCACCACCTGGCGTTAGGTGCCCGGTGGGACCTAGCTGCTTATGGTGATTCAGGTTAAAAAATAATTGGCCTCAGTCAAACCTCAGTGTTCGTCCTTTTTGCTGGAGGTCACTGTGCTCTTGGAGCAGCTGGCATAAATGCTTGTGTAATCACTTCCAGCACGGTGCTGTCGAGAGCGAGGTGTCTTAGCTTTTGTTGTAGATGTTTTTGTTAGATCATTCTGATTGAACTCAGGCAGATAGTGGCTAAACAGGGGGTTGTGCCACCATTCCTGAGAGGGCAGTGATGAGTAGGTGGGGTGATAACACGAGCCTGCAAACGGTGCAGCCAGAATAGTGTGTCTAATCATCCCCTTGCAGGAACAGGACTGTACACTGCAAGGAAAATTACCTGGAAAAGAAGCTGGGGTAAGCAAGCACCTAGGCATAAGATCTCGGTGTGATGCTGTGGCCAGCAGGAACAGGAGTATGATTCTGACACATGCAAACTAGGCAGTTATGAATTTGAATAAGGAGGCAATTTTATCCTTTCCGTGACACTGGTGAGAGCGTCCTCACTTCAATAACAATGTTGAAATTTCAGGAATAGTGGCAAAAAAGTCATAAAATTAATCAACTCAGGCAGAAAAGTACTTCAATTGAAAGACATGAACAGCTCAGTCTGTTTAGAATCACAGAAAAGAATCAAGAGGGGTTGATTAGTTGTAACAGGACTTTGAAAAAGAGAATGGGCTTTTTAGTGAAGAGACAAAAGCCAAGGAGAGCGGGTGCCGGAGAGCAGAAACCAGATGTATTTTAATTTGAAATGAAGCACAGATTTTTAAAGCCATGATTACGAGTTGCTGGAACAAACTTTCAGAAGAAGTGGGAGATTGTCTGTCTTTTCATATTGGCAGGTCAAGATTGAGCCCTTTCTGGAGGAGGTGCAATAGCTAGCTGCAGATTCCAGGGCTGTATTCACATGGCACTTAGCTGCTTATGGTACGAAGGTCAGATCAGTCGGCGTTCCTTCTGTTATCAGTGTCCCTAACTGGGCACATGATCAGTAGTCTAGGAAAGAACTGAAGCACAGAGAAAGGTATCAGAAGGAAGAAGTGAATATACAGCCTTGCTTAACCCTGTTTTTTGTCCCTCTTTTAATGTAGGGGAGTTCCCAGTCCCTCAGTGCTCCAGCCTGAGGCCAGTTCCGCACAGTACAAAGGTAAGCTTTCATTTTTTCGTGAGCTCCGTCTGTGCCTGAGGCCCCTTTGCTACAGAAAGGCATCTCAGTGCAACCCCAAGCACAGCCTGAGCAATCCACTCACATGCAAGACTGCTTTCTGCACTGCATAGCTGGAGGCCGGGAGAATGGAAGATGTGATGTGCTGCCCTTTAGCCAGAGCAGAGCTTTCCAGGAGCCACAACCTGACGTCCCCATCCTTTAAAAGTGTCTGTGTAACAGCAGTGCTAGTGAAGAAGCACTGGTAGAAAACATACCAAAAAAAAGCCACCAACTATCCAGTAGCACCAGTGTGGTATATTTGCATTTTGATGCTTCCTTTCACTAGGTGACTGTGTACTGTTGCTATTTTGGTTTTTACCAGACAAGTCCATGATTGGAGAAGGTGGTGTCACCCCTTCCAAAGCTGCAAATCAAGACTGGGACTTGTCTGTTAGAGAGAGGAAGAGAGACTTTGGGCTTTAGGAGGGTATATCAGTTTGATAGTCATAAGACTATAAATAATATCATTGTTTTTGTTGTGATTAAGCCTGTTTTGTTGTGGTTAATTCCTTGCAGTCCAGAGCTCCCCATTTTAAAAGTCATTCAGCTTAGCAATTATTCAAGGACGCTCTGAACAGAGTGGAAAATGTATTCAGGATTTAACAAAGCGAGATCCTCTCTGCCATGGATGTGTCCTCCTCTACCAGAAAGGTTTTCACTTGTCCGGCCCAGGGAGCTGAGAATTGAGCTCCCCATCCATCTGCAGGGCCATGTGCAGTGGGGCAGGTCTCAGGAGGCTCTCCAAGAGGAGATGAGTCAGTCTGTGTCTTGTCCTCCTGTGAGCAGCTCAGAGTGCTGGGTGAGCTGTAAAGCTCTTGGGTGGCAAGGGGCATTTTGCAGCATGACTCCCCGAGTGCGGAGGCATCTCAGCTTATGTGCATTGTGTGCTGCTGCCACTCGATGGCACTAAATTTGTACTCAAGCTTGGAAATGAAAGCTGCAGGCCAGGCTAATCCTCCCACCTCCCAGAGCTCTGGTAGAGTTAAAAAATACTGATCATTACTGGGAAAGAAAATACATTGTTTCTGCTGTGCAGGATTTTATTAGGAGACTGCAGTGTTCAGTAAGCTGTCAGTGTGGGCTCAGGTTGAATTGTGTAAAGGATATACAGATATGTCAGTGCTTGTTTGACAGAGCGAAGTGCCACTTGTGCTGCTGAACATGATCTAGGAAAGCGAATGAGGGCTAATCTTACTTTTGAGGAGGCGAGCTGTGTGTGGTATTTGTTAAATTCTGATATGTTCTAATGATGTCTGAGTGAGTACACCAAGCTCCCTGCTCAGAGGTGAGCAACGTCTGTGTGAAATAGGGAGATTTTTGTGTGGACACGTGACACCAGATTACATCACCCTCTTGATTACTACAGGACAGTACAAATATCACACTGCTCCATTTCCAAGAGGAATCTCTTAATGGTTTGTATTTTTTTGCTGTCTTATAACTTTCTTCTTTGACTCTGCAGGAAAACCCAGCTCAGCGAGAGCATTTGGAGGAAGCTGCTTTTCAGTTGCAGCATATTTTCCGGGTTGATATTTCTATTGCATTCAATATCCTTGGTAATGTGGACTTGGGTTTGTTTTGTCCTTAAACCACACGTTCCTCTTTTTGGAGGACCTCCAAATTATTGCAGGCCTTGTGTGAAGGCAGAGATGGCATATACCCAAACTGAAGCCTTCTTTTAGTAATTTCAACTGTACTTTGAGAGATTTATTGCCTTTTGTCTCATCCTGCCACCTGATTTATATCAGCATTTTTAAATCCAGGCTTGGTTGAAATCTGCACCATTGTCCTGACATCTGTAGTTGGAAATAAAGTCATCTCTGTCCTTTTTGCAACCTGAGCTGTCCTATCTTCATAGCTCTTTTTTCATTGTCTGAGATCTCAGTCTTCCTGGCAAGCTGAAAAAGCAATTGCAGAACTGCAGCTCTAGGAAGAGCTGAAGGAAGACATAGTGATCTAAGAAAAAACTCCCTGCCCTACATACACCACTAGTTGCAGCACTAGAAAAGTAAACTGCTTCTCCATTAACCATATGTTGTGCTAGTCCATGGTCCTTCTTTGCAATGAGATCAGAATAGTTCCTAAAATACAGTGTTGCTGTTTTCCCTATGGAAAATGTGATTATGTGGGATGGGGGCTGATGAGCCAGGTAGGAGTGGGCCAGACCACTTGGCATGGGGCAGGGATGGTCAGTAGCTCTGGGGAATGTCTACTGCATTTGAGACTACATTCTGCTCTTTTTCTTTTCCTCTGTTTTCATACCATTTTCTTCTCAGGGATTGAAAGTATGAGAGCAGGCCACTACCAGATAGGCTATACCTGCTTCAAACTGGCAGCAGATCGAGGCTACAGCAAAGCCCAGTTCAATGTGGGTCTATGTTATGAGCATGGCAGAGGCACAGAAAAAGACTTGGAAAAGGTATCCACAGCTTGTACAGTCATGTATATGTGTGGCACGCCCCAGGGAAGCAGTCTTCACTGGGTGTGCAGGCACATTTCTTGCTTTGAATGGGTGTGACAGTCTCTGAAGTCTGACTGGAAAATGCTGGAAATAATATAAGCTGCGGGTTTGCAGTGCTGGGTTCGGTGTCGTAGATCCCCTCAGAGTTGTGCTCCTGAAATCCTGCTTTCTCATAGCTGCTGAGTCTTGTTGCAGGTACACAGACTGTGCCACTAGCAGCTGGAAGAGTACCCAGGAGAAACCTGTCATGTTGCTGTATTTAAAACACCACTGCACATCCGAGGATTTCTTTACATCATGAGCCATCCAGTTTGGCTACCTTAACTACAGCCTGCCACCTAGTGTGTGCGGCCATAGTCAGCATCCTTCCGTAGCTGAGAAGATCTGCAAAGGCTGCTTGTTTGGAGTAATTGTGCAGATCCCCACTGGCATGAAATAAGCTTTGGTATCGTTGGCCCAGTGCCGTACCCTTCAAAACTCGGAATTTTGACTCGAGAAGGCAGAGGTGGTTAGAGGGCTCTTGTACAGTGGTAGTCCAGTGTCTCACTTGAACAATCTCATGTTGTTCAGCAGGAAAGTGTGGGAGGATTGCCAGGGTAAGCATGTGCAGCTTGTGATAGGTCTGGACAGAGAGGTTATGCTTGTCCTGGCCAGAGGGGAGTCACGTCGTGTTTGAGGGCATGTACTACCTGACTGACACAAGCATGTTTTTCTGTTTCCAGGCAGCTTTTTATTACTACCTTGCAGCCAGCAGCTGTCACCCCATGGCACAGTACCGCTACGCTAGATGCCTCTTATGCCACAGTCCTGAAAGTGAATGGCACAGGCTTCAGAAGGCAGTGACTTTCCTGGAGCAAGCAGCAGTGGCTGGACTTACAGAGGTTAGTGTCCACCACGTCAGAGTGATTATAAAAGCTGAATGTTTTCATAGGAAAGAGAGCAGTATCTTTAGGACTAGAAGCAAAATTCTTCCTACATACTCTTACCACAGCCAGTGTATGGGGACAGCCCTGCCTGCACATGCAAGGCAGCTAGGTGCCCATTCTGCCAGCAGTGCTGATTCTCTGTTTTGCAGTCGGGCTTCTTAGTGTGGCTCTCTTAAACCCCCCAAAGAGGAGATTTTCCATGTGCTTATGGGACTTCTGCTTGTCAGCAGTGTGCAATTTCCAGGTCCCATCACATGCCTGAGATAGTTACTTGCCTTTTAGCCTTCTTGGTTGAAGAGAGGATGCAGCCATAACTGATACCAACTATATAAGGCTCTTTCTTATTTTACAAAAGAGGAGAGAGTTTGATGCACCAATTCTTAGAAACCTGTCGAGCTTTCCCTTTTCCATTTCCAGGTGGCAGCCTTTTATGTTCCATGCCTGGAGAAAGTGCAGTGTGGATGCATCAGCTTTCAGTGGACAGAAACTGCTGCGTCCAAAAGATAGGGGCCTTCATCAAAGCAGATTTCAGGTTCCTAGAATGCAAAGTGTATCCTCAGTTACCACAGGTCTCCACAACATCCATATTTGGATCAAACATCATGTTTTGGCATACTTTTTTGCATCACTAAAAGTAATTCACACCTTGAGGATTAAGAGCAGTTCAAACTCTGGTAGAATAATCTCTCCAGGTCTCTCTCTTGCCTGCAGCCACAAAATATCTTTTGTCCTAAAGTGTAAGGCTCCCAGTTTTGCCCCATTTAAACTAGTTGGTCATCCTGCTCTACAAACAGGAGTCTGACTAGAAAGCTTTAGGATACGTGTCACTCAGGTGCCTGCTTTTTATTACATCAGCTCTGAAGCTGGAGCCAAACATGCATGTACCTGTTTTCTCCAATACCTAGATTAGACCAGCAGCTTAGGAAAACTGACCTATGGTTGAAAAACTGTACTTTTTTGCCTCTCAATTGCAAGAGTACAGGTTGCTTTGGTGGAGGAACTTCCATTAGATGCTTTGAGTAGGAACAGATCCTCATACAGTATCACTGACTTTTCAAGATGATTCATCTGCATAGATCTGTGTACCCTGTCCTCCTTTCCCACTCTTTAGGGGATACATTTAGGCATGTGGCATCTTGTGTTACAAATGCAAACCGTTCTGGCAGTGACTGTATCTCATGTAGCACACTGTTCCAGGAAGTACATCTGCTATGTCTAACGGACAGCTCACAAGTAGGAGCCATTCTCTGGCTCTGACTTCGACAGTGCAGTTTGAAACAAGATTCTGGGTCTCATACTGCTGGTATGGTGGTGTTACTGTGTGTGTAGTGGGGTTTTGTAGATCAAATGGAGTTTTTAATGTTTATAATATCGAACTGAGTTTCTTAGGACAGTCTTCGTTCTCCTAGCAGGCTCTGCTGCAATCATGATCCTGTGCATGTGAGTCTCGCAGGTGTCCCTGATGAGTTGCCAGAGATTATGCTCTGCTCCAGCAGCAGAGCTTTTGCTGGCATTTGGACAACTTGCAACAACAGGAGTAATTAAGGTGGAAAATCCTGGCTGATCTATATCATGTGGTTTTGCTGCAGGCACAGGCTTATCTCGGAGTGTTCTACATGAGGGGGCTACAACCTAAGGAAAAGAGAGGTCTCAAGTACCTATTGCTGGCAGCAAAGAATGGCGTAAGTAATCCCTTTGTAAGCTGTGGTTGTTCTGAATTTGGGATCTTTGCAAGTTAGAGGTGGCAGATTTCAGGGCTTTTTGGAGGTGGGAGTGACTGCCAGGACTTCACTGTGCTGTCTGAAAGGTCAGAGTGGAGTGCTGGCACACACTGGGGAGGAAGCAGACCCCGGGACGCAGACCCTACAAAACACAAACGTAGAAAATACCATACTAGGTTGGAGCAGTTCTTACAGGACCGGTGCTTATGCTCTTTCTGACAAATACTTCCTTAGCATAATTGTAAAGCTTTCCTGTTGTGCAGCCTCTACACCTTTCCAGTCAAAATCTTTCACCACCGTATCACTGGGAGAACTTTGCTGTGTCTCTCTTGAAACTGTTCTTCAAAATAGGCCCATTATTTCTTGCTTCCTACAGAGAGGATGAAGAAACTATTTCTATTTCTTTGCAGGGACCTGTAATGTACTTAAATACTTAAATCCCCATTCAACCTCCTCCTGTTGTTTCAGTTTCTCCTCACACATCATGTCTATATCCTCTTGCTCTCTGTTGATTTTTTTTCCAAGTGACCCATGCTTTTTTGTGTGTGGTTTTGTTTTGTTTTGTTTTTTTTGAAGGACAATGCCTGACACAGTACTGCTCCTGAGGCCTTACCCATACTTAGAGTAGAAGTATAACATCTTATGTCTTGCAGCCTGGTTTCTGCTTTCTTTGCAGTACTTTGTCATTGTGCACTCATTCTCAGATTGCTCTGTATTGTAAGGAGCTATTTTTTTTTTTCTGAAGAACTCTTTCATTTTAACTTGAGTTCCTACAACTTCTTTGTAATGGAAAATAATGAATAACTTCCCTCTTCTGGCAAGCACTGCTGATTCTGGCAGCCTTCAGTATGTCCTCTGTGAGTCACTTCTTTTGCAGGCTGCAGAGCACTAGTTTATTTTGTCTCTCCATGTAGTTAAACTGTAACATTTGTTTTGTCAGTCTTCTCTGTATTTTTCTAATTTTCATCCATTTTAAAATGCTTGGACTAAAACTGGACTCAGGATGGAGGCATGCCAGGGATATGGCATAATGAGATCTTCTGCTTAGTTCTGTATTCCTTTTTAATAGTTCCTAATGCTGTTTTCCCATTTGCTTGCCAGTGATTGGTGACTTGATGGTTTCAGGTAGATATCACAGTGATTCCCAAATTCATGTCTGTATGCATTCCTTTGCATTCGTCAACAGTTTCATCTGTGACTGCGTTACCCACTCATGGTATTGTGAGGTCTTCATTAATTAATTCTTTACAGTAAGTTCGATCACTCTGAATGACATTACATCTCTTGCAAACTTTGTGACTTCAGTTTTCACACACTTTTAAGGATGCAGACATTAGACCAGTGGTGAGACTAGACCAGGCCAGCCCCACATGCTCAGACACTGTGTTCTTGACGGTTGATCTAGTGTTTAATTCCAACTCTGCTAGAAATCTCTCATAAGCTTCATAGATGATTTCTTCCTTCCAGCTTGATGCCAGATGCGTATGCTGCACAATATATCAATGAATTACCTCATTAAATAGTTGATTGTTTTACTGAATGCATAGTAAACCCTTGAAAGCAGAAAATCCAAGAGGTAACTGCTGGTCCCAGCAGTACTCCTTAGTAGGTCAGTGTTCTGCTTGTTTAGGTCATAGTCAACACAATTCTCAGAAGCCAGTCATGTTTCCCCAGCGGTCTGCTTCCCAGTGGCTGCTGGCCACAGACACACCACGGCCTTGTCTTTGGTGACAGGCATATGTGCAGGATCCCTGGGATGTAACCCCATGTGTTCAGCTGGAAAAAAAATCCTCCATGAGTATGTTCAATTACCCTTGGCATCCTGGAGTGTTTCAGTTCAGTAGAACTTATGTTTAGTTGGCTAAAAGACTATTGGTTATGAGTGAAGGAGAAATGGCACTGTTTAGCTACAACTTAAAAAGGAGAAAACAAACACAAAAATTCAGGGATTTGATATTTTTCAGGTTTTTGCTGTGCTAAAACCACAGGAGTACCTCTGACAAGCATTCTTCCAAACACAGCAATGCTTCAGAGAACTGTTTTACTTCAGTTACCAAAGTAACCATTTTATCTATTTTATTCTCCCTTATTTTATGGGAGCAAGCACAGAATATAAGAAACATGTTAAAGAATGTTCTTAGAGTACTGAGTCAGAACTTCAGATTTCGAAGTATATTACAGTCACACATGCCATGCTAAGGTGGGGATCTCTTCTCCTGGTGGTGGTCTTTGAGGTGTTCATTGTGTAAGAAACCACTAGTGGAATATTTCATACTTACCTAACCCTGTATCTTGTCATATCTGAGCAGTCAAACATTCAACGTGCTTACTTCATCTCTATAGAAGTTTATTGCTGTCATAAACTGAGACTTGAAACATTTTGCAGGGCGCCCACTCATTGAGTTCTTTGCTTTCCTCCACCAGCTAGATCCCAGACAGCAACACTTGCAATATGTTCTTTTCTCATGGCTTTATTAAAACTTGCAAACTTGCCACTTACTTTTTTTTTTTTCCCTGAAGCCTTATTTAGATCACTTTTCTGGCAGTTACACCATTCAAGTAGCATTGCTGGCTTTTTCACTGGAAAATGTCTGCATGACCATCAGCCTATATGGTTTTTTTCAATGACTTCAGGACTGTCATCTTTCTGTTGTGCTATCTGTGAGGCCATTTTCCTAGCACTGGATTGAAAAAATAAAGTGCACAGCTGACATGTGAACATATCATGGGTTTGGATTTGGATTTGCTGATCCATCTGCAGCTTCTGCTTTCTGGTTCATTCTCAGCAGTTGTGTGTGTCTGAGTAGTTCGTGCTTTTTCTGTAGCACTTAGTTGCTTGACTTCCTTTCTACTGCCTGAGATTTCTTCTGGAATATAATTAGGTGAGGCTGAGCGTGCTAGTAGTGCACTGTTGTGTTGCAGGCCTGACGGACTGCAGGGTTGCCAAGGGGAATCTTCCAGCCTTGGTAACAAGACCTCTGGCGTTTGTTATGTTTTTACAAGACATCTGTGTGAACTGTAGTAGGGTATTCTGCGGGGCACGTTCACAGTTCAGGTGTGATCAGGATATGGGCACAGTGAGTCTACTTAGCTCTGACCCCCAAGGCAGTCTGGATGCTCTGGGGAGACAGCTGCTCTTTTGTTCCTGTGACACAGACCTGGACAGTAAAGGGCAATCAATGACTTTAATTAGAAAGGGATAGGGAGGAGTGGAGTCAGAGGTTGTCTGGTGAGAATTTCTGCTAGACAATGTGCTTGTCAAAGGAAGGGACAAAATTACCGAAGATACAGTCTGAGGGACCAAAGACAGAGAAATAAACTTCAGAGTTGGTGTTAAGGACTGTCTGTTCTCCTTTTGTGTGCTGTCGTCACTTCTCCATCGTGTGGGGCTGATTACCGTGCCGTCTCCTGTGGCTAGGATGCCCAAAGCAGATACCACGTAGGCGTTTGCTATGAGAAGGGCCTTGGAGTGCAACAGAACCTGGCAGAAGCGATGAGACACTATCGACAGTCAGCTGCTGCGGGGAACAGGAACGCTCAGGAGAGGCTGCGAGTGATAGAAGAGGAGATGGAAGGTACCATGGGCCGTGGGTGAAGAGGGCTTGTGGGACTGCATCGTGACATGGCCTGTATTGCCAGAGGAAGGGTGGCACAGGACCGTGGTAAAAAGGAGTCCTTTATTGAAGGCAAGGGAGCACTTTTCTTTCTCAGCTGTTTCCACTTCTTAGCAGCTATTTCCAGTCAAGTGGGAAAGCTGTTCCCGTAGTCTGATACATCATTAGTATCTCGTTTTAATATACTTTCAGATGTGCAAAGAAAGCACCCGTTCTCTTTCGGAATGAGAACCTCTTCCTCCAGCCCCTGTTTCTGGGCCACCGAGCGCATGCCTGCAGGTCTCCATACCTTCCAGCCAAGGCAACATGCCCTCACCCTGCCCCACTCCTGGAGTGCAGACAGACTGTACACGATGACACTCGGCAGCGCAGAATGGAGTCATGCCCTAGGAAACAGGGCGAGTCCGCTGGAGCTGCAGGGTTTGGAGCCCCACCACTGCGGTTACTAGAGCAGCTGGTAAGTGGAGCAGGCAGGCAGAAGGGAAGGTGGGCCTTCTTACCTTGCGTGGGACTGGAAGCAGGGTAGCAGTGAGTGGTAAGAGAAACCTTTCTGTTAATGGAACAGGAGCCATTTTAAAATGCAAGGATTTTCAAATTAAAACTTGTGATATCTCCTATGCCACCATGTAGCTTAGCCCTCTCCCTGCCAACACAAGGCCCTTTCTTGTGCTCCTTCACTTCCATGTGAAGCTAATCTGACTCTCTCTGTGCCGTGGTGGGTACAGTTTGGGGCTATAATTCCAGTAGCTTTGTACATTTTTCACGTGGTGTCTGAGTGAGGCTTGCAAGGCACCGTATGGTGATGCTGGCAACTAACCGTGGTGGGTCTGGCCTGAAATCCCTGAGGCAATTTGATCTTACTTCAAGGTAGGTTTCCAGCACAATCTGGGCTACTCTCTACGTGGACATTGTAGCAGTTCAGTCTGCTTTAAAAACTTACCCACTAAAGTGGTGCAAGCAAGAGAGTAAATTCTGATTATTAGGGCCCAGGTTTCTGTGGGATGCGACTGATGAATACACCTGTGCTGGTGGAAGTAATGCTGTCTTCAGCCATCCTGTGCCTTTGCCTGTGCCCTTCAGTCCCCAGTTATTATTCCTTCAGCTGTGGCAGTGAGTTGCTCCCATGGGGGCACCCCTTGGAGTGAGCAGGGTTTGCTTCAAAATTTATATTGTACGTGTGTGCTAAGCACGTCAGCTCATTTCTACCAAAGTGGCTAAGGGACGCTCCCAGCAGGCAGTAGCCAATGTCAAGCAGGCAGAGGCAAGCAGCTGGTTTGATAATTTCTTCCACTGGGGCAGCTGAATCCGGAAAAAGGCATTTGCCCACGCAATTTGAAGCTGATTCAAGGGCATCTGCACAAACTGTCCAACTTCCTGTAGCTATCTATGTTGCTTTGGTGCTTTGTGTAGATCAGGCTCTGAAAACAAAGGCGATAGCCCCATCCTGAACTTGCTGTGGTCTCCATTCAGCAAGGGAGGGGCACAGCAAGAGCTCAGTGCATCCGATAGCTCGGATTGTTCTTCTAGTCTGGTCTTTCTGCCCAGACCAAACTTTCTTAGACCGTTTCCTTTATCAAGCAGGATACAATTAGCAGGAAATTCCTCGGGTGTATTTCCTATTCTATGATAATCCACAGCATGCTTACACGGTGATCAGGATAGGACAGGAGTGAGGGATGGGGGGAGCTGAAAGCAATTTGCAGAATCAGGAAACTGAACCAAGAGGAATTTGTCTCCTTTTTAACCTGCTTGCTGTAATGTATTCTTGTGTAAAGATTGTCCTTTGACAGGCATGTTGAAGTAATGTACCGGAGGAAGGTGTGAGTCTGTGCCATGTGTTTGTCCTCTGTGCATCCCCAAGATGCAGAGGAATCCTGTCGAGCTGCAACTCCTCGCTGTCGCAGATATGCCACCCTCTTAGTTTGCACAGCTGCATCTCAGTTAGAATCTGGCTCACTGTCATTGTTTTGGTGAAAGAGCCTGTTTTGTTTGTGAAACAAAACAGCAAGACATTTGTATCAGCAGTGTGGCAGTATGAGCCTGCTAGGGTAAACCCATCAGTGTAATTTATTGACAGAGATGGGGTCATCTGTGAAGCACTTTGGAGATTCCAACTACAACAGTGGGCATCTGGGGTATGAAGAAGGCCACCTGGGGAAATCTTAATGTGTTGCTCTTGCTATTTGGTCCTAAGAGCAAGAGAAAAAAAAAGCTTTCATTTACTTTCCTTTAAAATTATGTGTCTGACTCTGTGCTGCTGTGGCTTGTGTATCTGCATGCTAAAAGCAGGGCACGGTAACCTCCAGATGCATGGAAAAGAAATGCAGGTAGGATGCTTTTGAGATGCTCCAGCTCATATCTGTTGGGTGGTGCTACCTGTTCTTATTCAACTTAACAGTGAAGATGAAGGCTAAAAATACCCCCCCAAAGACACCTGATGCAGCAGCCCCACTGCCAGCAATTTGCTTTTGGAGAAACCTTTGTTTTGTGAACTGCGGTACCTGCAGAGAACTCAGTGCTGCATTTTTCACATAAAGCTGGTGAGGCAAAGCAAGCAGTGTGTGTAGAGCACTGCTGGCCCTGCACTGTGCTGGAGGGGAGGCTGGCAGTCTCAACATATCTTTTGTAGTCAGTCAGGAAGCAGCAGTGCTGTGTGTTGTTAGCAGTGGGGGTGATGGCTTTCCTTTATTCCCATAGCGTGATTCTGTGCCCACCTACATAGCATCACTTTGCTAGAGTGCCCCATGTTTGTTCTGTGCTTTGTGTCTTAGTTGGAAAGCAAAAGCAATGGTATAGAGAAAGGAGTCCTGCATGTGTGTGATCCAGCAGTGCGTACCTATGGTCTCCATTCTCCCAAAACTTCTACTGCTCCTGTACCCATGTGCCAGCTGTGTACCACTGCCAAAGCCTACAGATCCTCTCCCAGCACCCATGTCCCTGTTGTCTTGCCATTTTGAGTGCAAATCCCCATGGTTAACAACACCTTTGTGTGCCTCTTCTGTTATTACTAGTAACTGTATCTTAGTTTTTCAACACATGCTATTATTCCAAAACAGTCTTAGAGCTCACATACACACGAAACAAAATGAAACCCATAATACGGGTGAAGGTTGTGACTGAATATTTCAAAACTGTTTTCACGCTTCCCTTTTCCCAGGTTACCTTTGACAGACTCCAGCCATCTGTTGTCTGCTTCTGGGCGAGGACTGTGCTCCAGAATCCAGTGGCCCTCGAAAGAGAGTGCAGAGAAAGGAATTGTGGGCACCTAGTGCAACCACAGGAGAGATGCTAGAGCAAAAAGGGGTCATTTTGGGCCATTTTACAAAATGCCAAGTTCACAGTGGTAGGAAAAAGATGAAAGCATCAGCAGAGGGACCCCTTTCTGAGTTGCCATTTCAGGCTTTCTGCAGACACAGCATTGTCTCAGCTATATTGGACCTTGTTGCAGAGATATAGTGTTAGGGGAAAAAAAACAAAACACGATTTTATTTAAATAAGAACTGAGATCATGGAGCCCAACTCTTCAGCATGTTGCAAAGTCCGTGACCATACTAGTTTATCCTCCGTGCTGCACAGTCTGCAGTCACGTGGATGGATCTGTGTCATTCTCGGGTGTGATCTGACAAAGCCCCCTCACTCAATCTGCCTGCCCTGGGAGGAAAGGGCTCTCCTGCTGTTGTGTGAGTTGTGTGTGATCGTAAGGTGAAAGATGGGGGTGGAAGAAGAGGAGAAGCAGGAACAGGCAGGGGGAAGGGAGCTAAACATGATGAAATCAGTCGTGGAGAAATTTGATGGGGTGAGGCAAAGGAAGATATATGCCTCTCATGATCAGTCTAGACATGAATGATGCTCTGGACCTCTTAAAGCACGTGTGCACCCAAATAGAGAAAGCTTTGTTTGACTCTTGTCTCCTTGTCACAGCTGCCACACTGCCTACAGAACAGGAGCATTGTCATCCAGTCCAAGGCTCTTCCCACGTGCTGACAGCTGCCGCAGAAGCCCCGAGCCTGTTTCGTTGTGCACTTGGACCTTCTGGGACAGAATCATTTCAAAGAGGGTGCTCATTTCTGAGAGGAAGGTGCTGGCCAGTCTTGTCCCAGCAGCGTTTGAGTCAGACCCAGTGCCTTTCCCGAAGGTCTCAAAGGTCCGTGGTTTCTCCTGCCTCGCAGCTTCCTCATCCTGCGGTGAATGCAGGGAGCCAGGGGAGAAGACGTTGTCCTTGTAATTACCAGTGGGTGGCAGGGAGAGCCGTGCCACCCATGCTGGGTCGGCCGTCAGCCTCTTGAGGGCCAGCTCTGGAGGGAGTGAAAGCAAGAACTGGTGGTGAGACGTGAGACAGAGGAGACCGAAGGAGAAAAGATGAGAAACGAGGAGACTTCCTGAGATGAAATCTTGGAAGACTGACTGTAAGCAAATCTAGAGATAAGCTACCAGCAGCATCATTCAAACTGACAGCTTGAAAAACAAACGAGAATTGGTTTGAAATTCCTATGTTTTGTTTTGCTTTGAATAACCATTAGGATTATTTTGCATTCCCATTTGTTGCGGTTTCTAGTGGCACTTCAATAAATGCAAAGCCAAAGAAAGTGAAGGTTTAGGACTAAAGGGGATACAACAACGGAAAGCTTCCAAAGGGGAAATGTCAAACAGAAGAAGGTCACTGGTGGACTTCCTTTACAGGTCACGCTCAAGTAGGGATTTGCTGCTGAGTAGTCAGGTTGAGACCGAGAAGAAATGGGTTATTGCAAAAACAGTAATAACAGAAGTGGAATGAAATTCTGGATTATGAAATGCACAGCTGGGTGGTTGAGGACTAGTAGCAAAATATTGAGCTATAAAGTAGTTGTTCATCAATTGGAAACAGATGAGGAGCAGTGGGAGCCCAGTGTGGGCGTTGGCTGCGGGCTCGTTAATGTACCAGTAATGTGATTCTGCCCTGAAATGGGCAAATGAAATCATACAATGTGTTGGTCAAGGTATTCCCTGTTGGCATAAAGACATATCCGTGGCATTGTTATTAGGTCTGGCAAAACCTGATTAGGAGTATTACATACAAATCTGATTATCCGTCCCTAAGAAAGAGGATCTAAAAGACAGAAGCAGAGGAATACTGTTGAGATGAAACAAGAGCAAGCCTGAGCTTACAAGATGGAGACCCCAGAGATGGGGTTGCTCAGCCTGAGGAAGCAAATGCTCACCAGGGATCTGACTGCAACCTGCCATTATTTTGATGAGTTAAGCACCAACAAAGGAAATCTCTATGCTTAAAATAGTGTTGGCAAAAGAAGAAATGATTAAAAGTGTCTGTGAATAAACATATACTGGAATTTCAAGGAAGGACCTCATAGCAGAGCAAGCCTGGAATATCTTCCTCACCAAGCAGCAGGAAAGGAAACGGATTCTTATTTTTAAGGTAGAGCTTTGCAGTTGATAAACAGGCTGATGTGGTACACAAAAGCTGCTCTCCAACCCCGCTCTGATCCGTTTCCTAAGCAGAACCTAGAACCGCTGGAAGCTGTGAAGGGACAGACAGGTTTGTGAAACACCTTGAGTCTGAGAGCAGCAAAACAACTGGTGTCTTGTAACAAAAATGTGAAACGCCACAACAGCCTCAGTCAGAGGGCAAGAGTTGGTGTCAGTATAAGAATTATGCCTCTTTCACTGACTTACAAAGTGAGCTCAGAAAGGAGGGTCCCCATTCTCATGCGCTTGTGCTGTTTCTAGAAGATAATGACCTGCTGGAGCCTGAGACAGCCTCAAAGGCAAGTCTCCTTCCTCAGCCAGCTAAGTAGTTACCCTTTTTCTCTGAGACAGAATTGTGCCTCAGTGTGCCTGGGGTGAGGGGGAGCTGGGATTCAAAACTTGGTCAGAGGAGGAAGGCAGATGCATTACTTACATTTTGTTTCAGTGGAAACCTCAAAATTCTGTCATGTTGCTTAACTTTGAAGCTTTTTTTCTGCAATCCCAGCATTTTCTTTTCATCACAGTGACTGTTCCCTAAGAGCTCTCCCAAGCATGCTGAAGCCCCATGCATTTGCTTTAAAATAGCCACAGCTCTGTCCTCAGTCTGTGCAACCGCTGTGCTCACAGAGTACTATGATGCTTCAGCTCTGGAGCAGAGCAGTCTGCTTACTGCAGGGAGAGCTGAGACTCAGTGGGCTGATTGTTCTGGCCCCTGCGACCGTGAAATCTTACAATTAGATATGTTGAATTTGACTGATAACCTTACTGCCTTATTTTAACAGTGTTGTGTTTTATAATCAATAAAGATGTATCTCTTGCCAGCCACCAAGTGCTCTGTTTTGCTGGTAGAGGATAGGTGCTGCTGTGCTGTTCTGAGTGTGAATAGCTCGGGTGGGGGCTGGCTGCTTTACAGTGTAAACAACCCAATAGCCGGCTGGGCCAGATCACTCCTGCAGTTTTTCCCCCACTGTGAATAACACAAAGGCCCAGGCAGCCTCAGCCAGCTGTTAGGATACTTCTGAGCGCAAGCAATGCTTCCTTCCTCCCTCTTTCAGGATGCAGGTCCACTTGTGTTTGTGTTTGGGAGAGAAGGAAGGAGTCCAGCAGCTCTGTTGTCTGCGCTCCGTTGCCTTTTTGGGAAGGCCTGAGCTCACGGTTAGGATTATTTTTCACCACGGCCTCTTTTGTCACATCCAGCACTACAGTGTGTGCAGGAAGGCACCAGCATAGACTCGGCATGCACCACTGGTATTTACTGTGAAATTCAAGTGATTTGGTAAAAAGCTTTTTTCCTACCACCCCCAGGAAGTATGGGAGGTGAGCCTTTTTGGGTCTGCCTGGCCATAGCACAGATTACTTAAGTCACAACAATTTGCTGCAGTCACTCCCCAACTTAATTCACCTGCTTGCAGGAGGCATGGAGAATATATAAACCAGTGCTATAAGCCGAGCAAAAAAAAAAAAACCAACATGGCAGGCCATCAACATTGCTGAGGAACACCAAATAACCCTGTTCTGATCAGTGGGCATGGAGAGCTGTTACAGCCCAAGATCTGACAGCAGCGTGAAAGGAGAAGGTGAGGCCACAGCAGCAAAATTCAATGAATTCTTCATCTCTGCGCTCGCTGTGGAGGAGCACAGAGGCTCCACAAAGCAATTTCTGCTGCAGGACATGAGTCAGACGAACTCTTTCAAATGGAAATGCCAGTAGAAGAGATTTGGAACAAATCAATAAAAGGAACATGTAGAAAATGTCAGGCCCAGATGGTATCCACCCCAGAGTGCTGGAAGAACTCAGATATGAAATTGCTCAGTTTATTAGCTGTTGTTCGTTAACTACTGCTTCAAATAAATACAATATCAGAGGAGCAGAAGGAAGAAATGATGACATGAGCTTTTAAACTCATAAAGGTGAATCTAGTCTGGGCAGATTCGTAGCAATCATTATATACGAGCTAATAGCTGAATACCTGTTACACAGACAGGAACTGACACGGCATTTGCAAGATTGTGTTTTCCAAATGTGTTGGTGTCTCTGAAGGAGGTAGATGATGACACCTGGCTGACAGAGGACACCTGAGCTTGCAGAGGGCCTGAGCTGAACCTGAATTAACAGCCAGGCTGTGTTAGGAACTAAGGGATGTTAAAAAGCTAGGAAGCAAGGGGAGGAATAAATCTTCCCCAGAAAGTCATTAGTGGAGTCCCAACAGAAAGCCTGAGACCTGTGCTGTTCTACACAGGGGTAAACGATGCAGAGCAGGGGCTGTGTTAGCACTGATTCCGCTGGAACACCCAGAGGGGTAAAAGCAAGGAGCTGCTGGAGGACCTAATGCCCAGCGATGTGAGCAAAAAATGGCTGGTGGCTTTCCCTGACTACAGCTATTGGATGACCAACATTGGGAGCCACACGTCGTGTGTTGGTGACTCCCACCGTGCACAGGAGGGATCTGGGGCCACCGTGTTCAATGACAGCTCGGTGTGCAGCCTGGGCAGGAAAGGAATGAAGAACAACCAAGAAACTTCCTTCTACCACCAAGACAGATGGATCCTAAGCCCTGTGCACAATTCTGATCACCGCATCTCAACAAATACATTTTTAAAAAATTGTAAGAATGTGGAAGAAAATAACTAGGATGGCAACAGGAGATGAGAGTGGGCCTGTTCAGCCTGGTAGGAAGGAGGGACCTGGTGAGGCTCAGGGGGTCTAGAAGATCACAAGGGGCACAGCTTTTCACCTTTCTCTCTCTGCATGGACCAGAAGACAATAAAACAGAGGTTTCAGACCAGCATGGGAAACAGAGTTTTCGTTTAGCATGAAGTTAAGCTGGACTTCACCCCTACGCTGCAGCAGAGGCCAACCTCACAAATCAAAGCAGATGGATCTATGGGGGAGAAAAGTCTACCAAGGACAATCAGACCCATGGACAAATCCAACGTGAAGCTTAGCAAGTCTATTTGGTGTCAAATGGTGCAGCACCAACAGCGTAGAATGGCCCATGCACCAGCACCCTAGGAGATGAGATGTCCCCTGCCTTAGAATCAGAGAAACATTAAGGTTGGAAAGACCAACAAGATCATCTAGTCCAACCACCAACCCATCTCCACCATACCACTAAACCACATCCCTCGCTGCCACATCTACCCTCTCCTTGAAAACTTCCAGAGACAGTGACTCCACCACCTCCCTGGGCAAACCTCCCTCAGCCCAGCTGGTATTATCTTCCCAGTGGGGTTAGCACGTTCTGTGGGGACATCCCACTGCTGTACCCCAGCCCCAGCGCATGCAGCAAGGCCGCCTCACCCGCTTGTGGCTCCAGCAGGGTCTCCAGCTCCTCTCCCACCAGCTGCTGCACTGACAGCTCGAAGCCATTCTCCGAGTCGCGGTCCTCGGCCTCGCTCTCACCATGCCCGCTGTCCTTTGTGCTCAGGCAGTCAGCATCCAGTCCTGCTGCCCTGCAAGGGTCCAGTCACCCAAGTCACACATCAGCCCCCACCATGCTTATTAATTTGAAGAAGGTTGTCCTAATCGCCCATAAAATGACCAAGAAATGGGTTGTGAGCATCATTCTCCAGCTGCCCTTCACCCCACAGCTCCACACACCCCATTAATCTGCAAAAGGCCCTTCATATGGGCCTGTATGTGTCTTCAGAAATGCCGTTTTTGCGATTGTCTTAGTCTGTTACACTTGAAAGCACGTGGACAAAAGCATGGGGATAGACCCTTTGAAAACTGGGCTCCAGGTGGGTGCTGGGAAACGTGAGTTTGGAGGAGCTGCCCGTGTGCAGGACCAGGTGAGGAGCACACAAGCCCAGTCCTGCTCCAGAGCAGGTCTCCATCCTTTGCCAAGCTCAGCAGGTCAAACTGGTGAAGGGAAAGGTGGAGAAAGGTATATCTGGCCATGGCCAAGGAAATGGGGACAGGGAGAGAGGGGACACAGAGAGGTGGAGATGAAGACCTGGCATAGAATCATAGAATTAGCTAGGTTGGAAAAGACCTACAAGATCATCCAGTCCAACCATCCACCTGCCACCAATAACCCCACTAAACCATGTCTCTCAACGCTATATCTAAACGTTTCTTGAACACCTCCAGGGACATCCTCAGGAGCTTCCATCCGGAGTTGTCAACAACATAATTTAATGGCAATAGTGCCTCTGGGAAAGTCTCCAGCACACAGCTGTGGTATCTCAGACCTTCCTGTGTCTTCTAGCAGTGTCTTCTAACCTCCTGGTGCAGGAGGAGATGCCCTGAACCAACGTCAACATGCACCCAGAGCAGTGAGAGGTCTTGTCCCTTTGTCCTTGTGCTGCTGGCTCCAGAGCTGGGACCCTCTCTGCTCACCTTCCCATCACAGTGGTATTTCCCCAGCAATGGTGGGCAGATGGCTCAAGGCCATGGGGAGCTCAGGTGGGTATGGAAGGAGGTGCCAAACATGCCCCAGGGAAGAGACAAAGAGCGTTCCTAGGAGGGATCTGAGTCCATCGGTGCGGAGGTGGGAGCAGAGGAGCATCCCCTAGGGAGGAGGACCTGCAGGGAGGTGTGAGCAAACCTTACCTGCTGCCATTCTTGGCCGTGTATTTGTTTCCCCTGTGGTTTGTTTTGGGCTGGAACTGGCCCTGGTGCAGCAGAGACAGCAGCTGGGAGATTTGCTGTAAGGCAGGAAGAGCACGTTGAGCCCCTGCAAACACTGCACAAGATGCTTCCTGCCCGGACGTCCCCTCTGAGCCGCACCACCTTTTTATAGCGTTTCCTCCTCCTGCAGATGGCTCAGCATCCCCACGCCAGGGCAAAACAAGGCCCCTCGCAGCCCACCTGGCCCCAGCACTTCCCCTGCGCTGTGGCACCGTCCCTGCATGATGTCCCCTCCCTGGGAGATGTCCCCTCCCCAGTGTGACCCCAGCTCCCCACACGTCCTGGGGACATCCGCAGGCCCTGCCCGTGGTGGGGTGGCCCTTCACCCTTCCATCCTCTGAGCTGCACGATCCCACCCTGATTCCCGGGCAAGGTTTGGGGTCTCCATGCTTGCAGCGGGTCACAGGACATCACCTACCTGCACAGGGGCCGACTCCATGGAGAACTCCCCACTGGGGCTCTGCTCCGCCAGGGCCACCAGAGACAGGCGCACCAGGCTGCGCAGGATGTGCTGGGGCGGCCGGGGCTGTGGGGCTGACAGCAGGGGCTCCTCAGGCGGTAGCTTCCCCATCACATCCGTGGGGCTGTTTTTCGGCCTGTGGGGCGGGCAGGGCCGGCGCTGCACGATGGGGAGGGTGAACATCCCCTGTTCCTCATCCAAGTCCCTGGAGGCCCTCTGGTTCCTCAGGGTCCGGTAGAGAGTGGGGGTGAGGAGGGGGGGAGGCTGCAGGGAGCCCTCCGTGCTGGGCTGCTGGGGTTCAGCCCCCCGGGGCCGGCCCCACGGTGTGGGCACCAGGTGGATGTCGGCCTTCTGGATCTGCCGGGGCGGCTTCTTCAGCTGCTGCTGCCTGCGGGCGTCCTCTGCCTCCCGGCAGTTGTAGGCCATGCCGTCCTTCTTCTCCTTCTTGCGGAGGGACAGGGTGAGGGCCAAAAGGAGCAGGCAGCTGCCCAGGAGCGCGGCCAGGCAGATGGCGGCCACCACGGGTGGGCTTAGCCAGCCCGACCCCCCAGCTGACATTTTGGAGAAGGCCCCATGGCGTTGGAAGAGCAAACGCACGCAGGCCTGGGCATGCAGGGGTTCATCCCCACCATCACTGACACGGACGGCCAGATCTCTCTGGGTGCCAGCCAGCCTACTGGCATTGCTGGCGTTGAGGAAGGCCTGTCCCGAGAGTGGGTCGAGCACCACGAGCCCCGCACCATCCCCACCCACGATGTCATATCGCAGAGCCCCGTTGCGGCCGGAGTCTCCATCCCTGGCCACTATGGTGAAGAGCAGTGGTGTGTCGGAGCATGACACATTGGCCAGTGTCATCCCCAAGGCACTCCCGTTGCCAGGGGTCACCCAGACGCAGCCTGTCTCCGCACCCACCAGCACAGACAGCGTGGCCATGCCTCCCACCAGCGGTGGCTCAGTGACCACAGGTGCATTGTCATTCCGGTCGAGCACCTCCAGCCGGACAGACACGTTGGAGGCCAGCACGGGGTGGCCACCGTCCTCTGCGGTCACCAGGAATTCCAGGCTGCTCATCTGCTCATGGTCAAAAGCTCGAAGGGCAATGAGGTCCCCACTGGTGGGGTCGATGGAGATCAGGCCTGACACTGAGGAGTCCCGGATGCTGTAGGTGACCTTCCCATTGAAGCCCAGGTCAGGATCGGTGGCATGGACGGTGAGCAGGAAAGCCGGCACATCACCATTCTCCTCCACAGCGTGCTCATAGGAGGTCTTCTCGAAGGAGGGAGCGTTGTCATTGACATCGCTAATGCAGATGGTGAGGTGCTTCCACACCATCAGGGAGTGCTCACCCTGGTCCCGTGCCACCAGCGTCAGGTTGTACTCGGCGCGCAGCTCCCGGTCCAGCGCAGCATTGGTCATCAGCAGGTAGCTGTGGCTGTTGGTCTGCTTCAGCCTGAAGTGCTCGTCCCCTGGGCTCAGGGAGCAGTGCACACGCCCATTGTTCCCTGAGTCGGGGTCGCTGGCTGTCACCAGAGCCACAAAGCTGTCTTTGGGGACAGCCTCGGACAGCACGGGTGCCCACGCCGCCCAGGTGACACGGACATCGGGAGCATTGTCATTGACATCCAGCACCCGGACCAGCACCTTGCAGTGTGCTGGGATGGGGTTGGCACCCAGGTCCCTGGCCTGCACGTCCAGCTCGTAGGTGTGGGTCTCCTCGTAGTCCAGTGGGCGCCTCAGGACCACGCTTCCCATGTGGGCATCGATGCCAAAGGTGCTCAGCACCTCTGGGGGTGCATGCTTGCTGAGGCTGTACTCGATCTCCCCATTGGGTCCCTGGTCGGGATCAGTGGCTGTGACCATCACCAGCAGTGTCCCGGGCGGAGCATCCTCCCGAACCTCGACCACCAGCGAGCTCTCCGCGAACACGGGGCTGTTGTCATTAGAATCAAGGACGATGACTTTGATCAAAGCTGTACCTGACCGAGGCGGCTCCCCATGGTCGGCAGCCGTCAGCACCAGGTCGAAGGAGGAGTGCAGCTCCCGGTCCACTTCTTTAACCACGACGAGCTCAGCGTGCTTCGTGCCGTCAGATCCAGAGACGATATCCAGCGCGAAGTGCTCGCTGGGGGACAGTGCATAGGAGCAGCGCGCGTTGGGGCCGGTGTCAGCATCCAGTGCTCGGTCCAGCGGGATGCGCATCTGCAGCGATGCACTCTCCGACATCTCCAGCTCCAGCTCAGGTGTGGGGAAGCGAGGCGCGTGGTCATTGATGTCCAGCACTTGGACCTCCACGTGGATCAGAGCCAGCTGCTCAGTGGCCAGCACATCAAAGGAGACCCAGCAAGGATCGCTGTGCCGGCACAGCTGCTCCCTGTCCACGCGCCCGGCTGTGCTCAGCTCACCATCCCCACTCCCCACGTGCAGAGGGAACATCCCGGGGCTCTGCAGCAGACGGAAGCTTTCCCCCATTTCTCCGCTCTCACCACGCTCAAAATGCTCAGCCAGCCTCCCTATCACGGTGCCCTCCGGCACCTCCTCGAACAGGCGGTACTGCACCGTGATGGTGGCCACCTCCTGTGCATCGGTGGAGAGGAAGAGGAGCCACCAGAGGGCCCGGAGCTGTAGAGCCGAGCGACCCAGCAGCAGCAGCCCGCCAAGGATGCCCATTGCCCAGCTAGTGGCTGTGGGCTCTCCCACCTGCCTCCACATCCTGCTTGGACCTCAGAGCGCGCACCAAGACACCGCGTCTTCACTCGTTGCCCATCGCCACTCACCAGTTGGGAAGGAGCAGAGAGAGCGAGGGGATCCGGAGGCTGTCCCCTGCCCTGCCATCAGCCCGGGACGGGCGGCCGAGCATCCTGGGCTGGAGCATCCCAACAGGGAGCAGAGGGATCGGCCACCACTGCGGCCAGGAGCGGTGTCCGGGGGTGGGAGGTGGACCGGCTGAGCTTCCTATGGAAACCCCACCTACAGGAAAAGGGAGGCCCGGCTCGGCACAATGCCGGCGGGGTGGGGGCTCACAGGGCAGCACACTGCAGGGTCTGTGAGGTGTGGAAGTGCTCCTCATCTCCAGCCTGCAGGGACTGTCATTGTGTTCACCTGAAAAATGCATTTGATAGAGCACGCGGTTCCTGCACCCAGACCCGGGTCCAACACCAAACCCACACACATGCTTGTTATCCCAAATTGGGATCTTGCTCTTTGTGGAGGAATACATGCTTCAGGAAGCTCTCTGCAAAGCCCAGAGGTGACAATGGGCATCCGTTCCTGCATCACCCTAAGGGCTCCTTCCCCTCACTGTTGTCTTTCTGACTTGTCCTCATTTGTTCTAATTTGTCCAAACCCATCTGTAACCCTCAATCCCCTGCTTTTTTCTATTGATTCTGAGGGCAATGTGTCCACATTTTCCGCCACGTGGCTTTTGAGTGCTCGATTTTCCCCTGGGCACCCCAGGATGACTTTTGGCAACGCATGAAACTCACCACAGTGTACGGGCTGGTGCAGCTCAGCTGTGGCACCAGGACTCGCGATGCTGGGCTCAGCCCCAGCTCCAGGTGACCTTAGCCGAGTCATTTCCCTTCTTTGTGCAGTGGCTTCCTCTGTGGCCAAGGGAGGCAAAGCCACGGGCTGTCGGTGGGGATGCTCTCAGGATGCCCGCAGTGGGAGGAGAGGATGTCCCGCAGCCCCGGGTGGCTTTGGGTGGTGGGGAGGGACGGAGCTGCTTCCTGCTGGAGTCAGCACAGCTTTGGGAGCCGCTGTGTCTTGTGGTGTGGCAAGCAAAGTGACGCAAACAAATGCACAGAAGGTGAGTGGATGATGAGCTGGGATATGCCAGGAGCACCGCCAGTAATGCAAGATTCCGTGCTCAAAATGAATGAGGTCCCCTCCTGCTCTTGCTTCCTGTTCACCCGCAGGCAGGCTTCCAGCTTGCAGGTGCTCCAGGACCATCGCTGCCAACTTGCAGCACCAGACTTCCCCCATGGGAGGCTGCATCTCACGCCTTCCACAGACAGCTCAGGACGAGCACCTGCTCTGCTCAGCTATCGCACCGATCTTCAGTCATTGCACAGTGCTGCTCGTGCCTGAAACGGATGCAGGAGCCATTCAGTGGTGTGAGAGCCTGGCTGCTCAGAGCTCCACCACGGGGACAGCCCGCCCTCCCGGAGCTGCACATCGCCGGGCAGACCCAGCCCGGACACACTGGATCAATGTCTGCTGTGGCTTTCCAATTGCGTGTGTTGTTTGGTGCTGAAATCTCCCAGCAGGTCTGGTTTCATGAAGAGAGAACTCAAAAGATGGATTTTCCCCAGGACTCAGCCATAGGCAGCTGTGGTCAGGCTTGGATTGAGGCTGCAGGAGGTTCTGCGCTGCTCTAGCGCAGTGGGAGGGGAGCGTGCCACACCAGGGCGCATTGCTCTCGTGATTACCATAAGGGAGTGAAAATGAGAAGGGAAAAGAAGTTTCAAGTCTAATCATGAAAATTAACATCAGAAGTGAAGAGTTCAAAAATAACATCAGTCAAAGGACAGGGGTTCAAAGTGGACACACATGAAGAGGTCCACAGATTCGGTGTCACTGGGATGATCAAGGCCTCATCCCACGTCCGTGCGGGGACGCAGGACCTGTTTGTTCCCCTCCCTGCTCCATGGAGGGATGCAGTGCCAGCAGCCTGGCGGGGTGTGCCTTGGTGGGGGGTGGTTTGCAGGCACTTGGTCAGCCCCATGCTGGGTGCTGTGCAGGCAGGCAGCTGCAGGTGGAGGTGAGGTGAGCAGAAGGGTGGCCGCTCTTCACCAGCCAGCTCCATCACGCCACCCATCGTGATTTGGGACTTCATTGCCCCTGTTTCCATCCCTTTGGAAGGGCTTGTAGAGTGCCCCAAGCTGGAAGGGACCCACAAGGATCAACCCCCAGCTCCACACACCACCACCCGACCTCCAACCCTATGGCTGAGAGTGCTGTGTCGGCCCAGATGAGCTCCCCTGTCCCAGAAGCGCGGCCCAGGCAGCACCCCCCCTCCCCGTAACCTCCTGTCAGGCTGCTGGGCTGGGCAGGGGAACCTGAGCACAGGGCAAATACAGGTGAGCCCCAGGAGCAGTTGTGCTGCCAGTTTCGTTGGCTTTGTTTGGACAGCTTGACACACCTGAACAATGGCAATGTGTTTAGAAGAGGTGGGGTTGCCCCAGCGCCTCCTGCACAAGTGCTAGATGTGGGCCACAGCATGTTGCAACATCGATCAGCCCTGAGCAGCTGCAGATTGATGAGCTTAGCCATAATCACCCATTTTATCTTCCTCCTTATTAATATGCCAATGGTTCTTAATCTTATTTTTGCAAACACATCTCGGTGCCGGGGTTGTCCTGTAGGGGGAGCTGTGACCAAAGCTCCCGTTGTTCATCTTTTAGAGCCTCTGTCAAAGCCATTCCCTGCTTTGAACCAACAGAACTAGGAGACTACAATGGCCCTGCACAGCTGATCCCAGTCTGCACATGGCACAAAGCAGAAAGGGTTTTCCAAAGCTCATCCACCAGCTCCTCACCCGTGCTGTGGCTGACCACTGGGACCACCGTAACCTACAGGCATCACTTGAAGAGCTGACCCTGGAAGGTTGTAAGCTCTTCAGGGCTCGTTAATTACAGGTGTGTTGAATTAAAAATAACTCTGTGCTGCCATTCTTTGGGTGCTGGCATGCAAGGAGGTTGTGGCAAGGTGAGGGTCGGCCTCTTTCCCTGGGTAACAGCAATAGGAGAAGAGGTGATGGCTTTAAGTTGCACCAGGAGAGGTTCAGGTTGGATATTAGGGCACATTTCATCTTCGTGGTGATGCACAGGCACAGGCTGCCCAGGGAGGTGGTGGAGTCACCTTCCCTGGGGGTGTTCAAGGGCAGATGTCACACTGAGTGACACGGTCTCAAGTGGTCACCGCAGGGGTTGATGGTTGGACTCAATGCGTCGTTCCAACCCTAACGATTCTGTGATTCTGCAGAAGGGACTCCCAGGGGGTTCCAGCCCCAGCAACACACCTTATCTGCATAGGGGTGGGAGAGCTGGAAACGCACCATCACCCTTGCAAAACAAACGGAAGAAGATCAGAGGAGAAAACAACAAAAATATAAATTACATTTATTATGAACATCGACATTTTCCAGCAAGTCCAACCACTACTCAGCTTTAAAGTAAAACAAGCTGGAAATGTGTGGGCTGAAGCGAGCTGGAGCATTCGCCGGGTCAGAAATGTCCAGCACTTGGAGGAATGGGAAGAAGCCCCAGTTTGTGTCCCATCCCCATCACTGAGCACATCGTGCTGCGGGCAGCTGTCACGGCAGCTGGGACTGCACCGGGGCCTGCAGGAGGGAGGACGGTGCCAGGGGGAAGCGGGCTGTGGCAGAGAGGAATAAGGGGGCAGAAGGCTTTTCTGTGCCACGCAAACAGAATAACGAGGACACTGCATGTGAAAACATCCTTAATCCGTAAAGCAATTCCAAATGATGCAACTTCCAGCTTGTGCCAAGGGGCTGAGCGTTCACTCGGCACAGCCCAGATGGAGAGAGGACTGAGGCAGCTCTCCTGGGCGCTCCCAGGCAGCGTGGGTGAAAGCAGGGCGAGAAAAACCAGAAGGGATGCTGAGGCTGTCCCACGCAGGCTGACCCACTCCCAGCTCTGGCTCGGGGCAATCGAATACCAGTGTCATTGCCTGGTGACAGCGGCCTGGATGTCAGGGCTGACACAGTGCACACTGCAGTGACACAGCCTCCTAGGTGAGCCCATCTGGAGACAGATACAACCCCGGTGTGCAGGAACCAGCTAGCCTTGGGCAGAGCCAACAGCCCAGTCCAACGCGGTCCCTTGGGTCCTGCCCAAACCTCCTTACAGGTAGGTGACCTCGATGACGTTGGGCTCGATGCTCCCGCAGGGGAGGTGGTGCTTGCAGGAGCACTGGCAGCTCAGGCCACCACCCGGCTCCCACTGGCCGGGCTGAGCGGGCTTCTTCTGGGAGCCCAGCTTCCTCCAGTCCATGAGGTGCACGCCGTCGTCCAGGTCCTGCGGCATGGGCTCGTGGTAAAGGGTGATCTGGATGGTGCGGAGCTGCGGGCCGTAGTGCACCACGACAATGATGAAGATGGCCAGGAGGACAAAGATGACGACGATGGCTGAGATGACGGGCAGGGCATCAGACTTCTTCGCAATGCTCCTGACCACGGAGATGGGAGTGAAGGCGGCTGTGTCCTGGGGCTCGGGGTGCCTCAGCGGGCTGCTGGGTGCAGAGGCGTTCATGGCTGAGCAAGGTGACCTGGGACAGAGGGTGGAAAGGTGTTACTGTCAGACAGGGGTTGTCTGATGTCCTCACCTCCTGCCCTCGGCTCAGCAGCTCCTGCCCGTGGCTGCACGTGCAGCTCCCCAGACGTGGAGACTTGGAAGAAGGCACTGGAAGCACTTTCCTCAGGGCACAGGGAAAAGATTCAGCCTGGGATAAGGACTCTGGGCATGGAGAAAGCCCCACGGAGCAACATGCAGCTCCGGACTGGGAATGGTCAGGATAAGTGCTCATCCCAACCACGTGCCCTGCAGAAAAGCAGAGCATGTCACACACCCCAGCACAGTGAGCAGCGGAGCCCAGGGGCTTTAACCCGACCAAACATGAGCAAAGCCTACACTTGGCTGCCCAGCGTGACCGGGCAGCTGTCTGAGGCAGTGCTTTGTGCTGGCAGGAGCATAGCCCCAGTGGGCTGCTGAGGAACAGAGCTATCCCTGGGTGCTCCCTCCCCCAGGCTCACGGTGCAGAATAAATTTTGGTGCTCACATCTGTGTGGTAGGGACGGTGCCCGTTCAGCCAGGTGGTCAGCAGAGAACAGCGGGAAGGTAACTGCCCTGCATCTCCTCATCCCTGGCACCTTCGGTGGGGGTCTGCTCTCCCCACTGCCACCACCGATGGAGACTCCTACAGGGGGAGACTCCGCCGCTCCCTCTGCCCCCATCCCCAGAGCCAACCCCAGACCGAACCCCGTGGGAGGCCCAACCCTACCAAAGCATCCGCGGGTCAGGGAGGGCAGAGAGCTGGGAGCGGGGAACAGCAGGAGGGAAAGGGGAAAGCAGGGAGAGAAAGCCCGCCCCAGGGTACCTGGGCGTCCCGCTCCGGGGGAAGCATCACCTCCAGCGGGGCAGGGCAGCGGAGCGGCTTCAGGAAGGTGCTGCGGGGCGGCCGGGCTCACCTCAAGCTGCCACGTCACGCCCGGGGCTCCCCGCGCAGGAGGAAGCGCCTGCTCATCCCGCAGCGAGGTGCTGCCCTACCTAGCGCAGTGCCACATCAGCACGCCTCGCTGCCGCTTGCGGGGACAAGCGCCTTTTGTTCGGGGCGAGAGCACCTACCGGCCCCGCCGTGCACGGCCCCCGGCTCTGCAACCGCAGGAAGCCCCCCTCCTCTCCCTGAAATGTTTTCGCGCTTAGAAATTAGCGTAAAATCACCCTTCTGCGCGTGAGCTCTTTGCACAGTCCGGCGAAACTTATCGACGCTGCTCCCCGAGCTGCGAGGATCCTCGCCTCGAGGCCGCGCAGCCCCGATGCTGAGCGCTGCTGCAGCCGCACCGAGGCAGCACGCAGAGCCACGAGCACCGGGCGTGGATGGAGGGCGCGGGGCCACGCTTCCCTCTCACCATAGGGCAGCCGAGGAGCCCTCAGTGCTGCGCACAAAAGCTGCTGCTCGGCCGCTTGAGCACTTTGTATACGCACTGCTGCTGTTAGCCACAAAATGGGCTGCAGAGATCTTAAGGTCCGGCACCTTAGAAATACCGCACAACATCTGTGAGCACTGCTGGAATTCAGGGTCACAAACATCTCTGCCGACCCAGGGCTGCTCGGGGCTCCAGGCAAAGCAGGGCCAGGGCAGTGCCTGCGTGTCCCTCCCTTGCGCAGTGACCGTGGGCACTGGGCGGCAGCGGTCACCTCCCGCTGGTCAGACCCCACAGCAACAGCGAGCCCAGCACGTCGCCATGCAGGAAGGATGGATCTCACAGAGCTTTGGTGCTTAGGGACATGGTTTAGCGGTGATGGGCTGCTGGTTGGATTTGGTGACCTTGGAGGTCTTTCCCGACCGTAAGGATTGTATGATTTGTTTTTGCAAAGCCGTTATGAAACACCTCCCCACGTTCCCATCCCAGAACAGAACTGTCCTACCTGCTCCTGCCTCTCAGCACGCCATCCCGGAGGGTTTGTGCTCCATCCTTCCTGTGCACTGCAGGGTGGGCGATGCCCCGACCCCCACTCAGCTGAGCAAGCTTCCAATAGAGATCTGGCTGCACATCAGAGCTGCTGCTTCTGGGAGTTTGCACTCATCTCAGGATTCAGTAAAACCTTAATCTACAGCGTAATCTCTGAGCATCACATCTGTGCAAGAGGAAAAAATAAAAGGTTGTGGGGGGAGGCTGCACACAGAGGTTTTGTAAAAGCAAAGCTTTGGGCCTGATGGCTTACTGGTGTGTGCTGAGCTCCGTGTGGTGCGTGGGGATCCTGCACCCACCTCCTGGCTGCAGACAGCAGGGCCCTGTGAGCAGCACCGGGACCTCCCAGTGCCCTCTGTGCAGTGACACACTGAAGGAACTGCCCCGCTGCCCACAGCCAGGGCTCTGCAGCATTGCAGGACTGCAGAGGGGCTGGATGCGGCCCTTGTAGCCAGGGAAGGGCTGTGACAAATGGCCCAGGGCAGAAAGTGCAAAGTTGCATTCCCCCAAGCACCTGTCCCCCAGTCCGGCCTCCCCTGGGCTGCCAAGGGGACAGCCCCATTTCCCCTAAGAAGGGCATTTTGTAGGGCAGCAAAACACTCTACGCCTTGCTAGGAGCACGGCCTTGGAAGAGTCCTAGGCAGGGAGAAGCAGCCCCTGGCAGCAGCCATCTGGGAATGGGACGGGATTGCTCCCAGCCTGACCCATCAGCCCAGCTGGGACCCTCCTCCCATCGAGGAACTGAGTTGGCAGAGGCCGAAGCCTGCTCTGTGCTGCCCATCCTGCCAGGAGGGTGCTGCTGCCGCTCAAATGGCCGCATCCCACAGCCAGCGTGTCCCGGTGCCCAGCCGTGCCAGCGCTGCACAGGGAGGAGCAGGACACGGGCACAGCACGAGGCAGTTCCAGCGATGAGATTCCCTGCCCCCCTCCAGGGACTTCCAAATCCCTCCCAGGGATTCTAAGAAATCCCCTCTCAATTGGGAGGGTGGGAGCAGCCCCTGCAGCAGCTCCCATGGACCAACACGGCTCTAATGAGTGATGCGGAGCAGAACCAGACCTGGGGCACACACCCTTGCTCCAAACACATCTCCAAAAGGCAGTACCATACAGAAGCTACCGAGGCCCAAAGCCAGGCAGGCCCATTGTGCCGCTGTTCTCCCCCTCTATGAGAACCAAATTCCCCAACAAATCGATGGCGAGGTTTCCTTTGCCGTCGGTAAGCAATGTCTCATATCCTCTTCAACCATAATGGACTGAAAACACAGTTCCCCTGTGGATTCAGCCCGTTTCCTTCTATTCTTTAACAGGAAGCTCTGCAATAATCAGCCCAGGCAGGCAGACCTCTCCTCACCCTCTCACACTCGGGATGGCCAGAGCCTCCGCGGGGCTGCTCAGCTCCACGCCGCGATGCTGGCTCCGGCCGTCCATCCGCTCCTGTGGCTGCTGGGCTGCGTGCTGCTCGGAGGTAAGGAGCTGCGCTGCACCCAGCGATGGGGCACGGACACGGGGAGATCTGGGGAGCGCAGGGGTGGGCAGCAAAGGGAAGCAGGCAGAGTCGGAGCAGCCGCCGCCTTCAGAGAGCTCAGCCTTTACATTCAGGGTGCTTGGAACAGTCCGGCCCTAGCAGGTTTTGCAGGGTTTATTTGACGGTGCTGAAATAACAGAACCCGTTTCCTGGTTAACAGAAGGATTGCTTCTGTTGAGGCACTGAGACACGGAGGCGTTTTACAGCAAGTGACTTTTGTCAATTGAGGGTGAAGGTGGAACTTTTAAATGCATGGGGCGTTTTCCCCACCTTTCATTTCTCCTCTCGCTGATGCCAACACAACGAGCACGTAGCACTAAGACTCACGCAGTACGTGCAGCTCGCTGTCGTAATCATTCTGCTCCCAACTCCCCTGTCACCCCCGGCTCACGGCGTGGGATACCCCAAGGATCCAGGCTCCTGCTGAAGTGTGACAGGTCTCTGTCTCGCAGCCGGTGACAGCTGTAGCAGCTTTCAGCTTAAAGGCGTTCAGAGGAATGGATACTGCAGTATCACTGCTGCTTCTGATAGTCAGCCACATAAAAATGATAGCATACATCTTGGATCCAAAGCTTTTATTGTTAAACCATGGAAGATGTCTATGGGTTACAGCCCCTGTGTTGGTAGTAACAGGATTTTTAAAGGGCAGAGAATATAAAGACAATTCAGCTGCTTGCTGTGCAATTCTCAGAAAGAAGAGCTCATCGATTAGAAAATTTCTTTCTTTATTAGAGGGCAACACTGCTGGTTTCAGCAGAGGGGTGCAGTGTGCCAGACAAGGGACTCTGGCTCTGCTGCTACACTCCTTAATACCTGGCCGGAATGATTTTTTCTCCTTAAAAATATTTGGTATGGCTTGCACAGGACAGAAATGTCCTGCAGGTTGCCAGTACTTGCTCTGACCAGCTGCATTATCCCAGCACCCAGCCCCTGCCTTGCACCAAACCTTCAGCTGATTGCAGCACTCAAGGGATTCACTCCCCAGGCTGACCCCAGCATTGTAGGATCAGGTGGAAGGGACGACAGCTCCGTCCTCTGGTCCTGAGCACATCACTTGGGAACTCTGTCTTCTGCATTCTGCTTCAAATGACGAGGCAGGGGCTGCTCTCTCTTGCTGCGTGGTGCCAGCGGGGCCAGCACCTGCAAACAACAATGACAGCATTGCTGTGCCGCAGTTGCACCTCTCTGGCTTCAGCCAGAACCAGCTCTCAACATCATCACGTGTTTTGCTTCAGATCTTCGCACTGCCACTGATACGACAGCTCAGAACGATCTTGATTTTCATTTCACCTTTGGTGCTATGGAAAAGTCATTAACGTGGGCTGGTACTTGAGGGATAAGCTGCTGTGACAGGCAAAGCAGCAGGCTCAGAGCGAGGGGCAGAGGTCGGTTAGCAACGCCGTTCCCAAAACACAGGCAGCTGAAGGGAATGAAGGGCTCTTAAATGAGACAGGGCAGCTCGGAGGTCTCCTTGCACTTGAGGAGGTGGAAATAACATTTTGGAGGTCCAAAGTTGGTCAGAATAGCCGGAAGCTTGTAACTGCCTCCGCACCGGCCTTGGTGCTTTCTGCAAGTTCTTTAATTTGTTAAAGCTTTGTTACAGCTATTTCTAAATGAAGCTCCAACTGCTGTTGCTCTGGAATTTCTCAAGTGGGAAGTTCTGGAACTCTTCCAATCTATTTTTCATCCCCCAGAAATGTTTAATGAAAATGTATCCAAACAGACCTCTTCCTATGAACAGCTTCCATTACAATGGGCAGGCACTTCCCAGACAAAACATTTCCACTGAAAAATTCCTTCTGGAAGCTGAGGAGAACCCGGCAGAATTTCCCCACTGACTGCTGCTCTCCTTATCTGCATTGCAGTCAGTGGGTGAATGGATAATGCCACAGTGAAGATGGCATAGATACGATCCAAAACATGGGATGCAGCTAGAGGACAGACATCCAGATAGCAGGAGACCTCCCAGACAGTACTTGCATCCTAACAAGTATCGTGTGCACTCTCAAATTGAGTCTTACTTCTTGTTCTGTCCACATAACAAAAGAGACTTATGCTGCCTCAGTCACACCAAATCACGGCCTTCTTAAAAATGCATTTGCCAGGATGTCTATAATGCTCACTGCCATGCTAGGGAATGCATCTTGTTCAGATCCTGTTTCTTTCAGCAGTGGCAGAAAGCTCCCCTGCCTTTGCAGAGGGATATTTTCACTGCCAGTCTCTGCCCATGACAGGTGATGCCCAATGATATCCCCAAGATCCCTTGGTATCCCCAAGATCCCTTGGCTGAAAAGGGCAGGCCAGCACAGCCCTGGTCCGATGTACAAGGAAGAGAAACCCGGAGTGGTTCAAAGTGTTTGTTCACAAAACAAACTGCTCCCTTCTAGTAAGATGAAACTCTGCCGATGACGCTGCAAAAATGATAGAAGTAACTGGAGATAGTTTCCAGCAATTATGTTCCCTTACAATAGGTGAGTCAGCAACAGGTGTCCTTGGAGGAGGCACTGCTGGTAACCCAAAGGCAGGAGTGCTCCTGCTGGGAAGACACACACATGGGCTTGAGCCCAGGCTGGAGAAGGGAGATCTGTGCCTCGCACAGCACTAGCACTGCCAAGCCTTGGCTAGGAGGTCTCCTTACTCCACGCCCCAGATGAGTCTGCTTCCCAGATGGGCCCACTCAGCATGATCCAACCACAACGAGAAGCAACTTCCCATTAGTCTTTTTATGGGCTGGAGGGGCTGTTTTTACATCTCAGCTGAATCATTTCAGTATAAGAGAAAGGAGCAAAGCCCCCTCTACCATCTCTGACTGCAGTGGTGTTTGGGGGACAGAGCACTGGAACGGGCTGCCCAGAGAGCTGGCGGAATCTCCTTCACTGCGGATATTCAAGACCCATCTGGATGCTTTCCTGGGGAGCCTGCTTTAGTAAGGGGGTTGGACTTGATGACATACAGAGGTCCCTTCCAACCCCTGTGATCCTGTGATCCTGTAATTCTGTGATTCTGTTGTCCCTCCATCCTTCAGGGCAAGCCCTCCACTGCTGGGACAGAGACCAGCAGTTCTCAATGAGGGAGGAGATGCAAGTTTGGTGCAATTTTCCCACCATCAGGCATAACTGCAAATTCTGCATGTTTCCGAGGGCAGCACAGCTCTGGGCAAGCAGCTCCAGACACACAGTTCAATACACTCATGTTACCCAAAAGTGACTTGGGAGTTGCTAAAAATCTTGGAGTCAGAGCAATTGGAAGTCAGGGAGCAGCATGCCATAGTGACAATGCAGGGACCAAGGACCACTGTGTTTTGTGTCTGCCACTTAACACAGTGGTATAACACTCCTATGCCCTGTTTTCCCCAGATATGAGATAAGGAAAATATAAAATGACTTCCTCCAAGGAGTGCCTTGAATATAGGAATAAAACGTAGGGGATATCAGGATTACTCACCCAACATTTGAAGCCAGGTGAAGTTCGTCAGGTCAAGAAGCTTTACCTGCCTCTTCTGCAAGATATGGCATTTCAAGGAGCAGCAGGGAGGTACCTCCTCAGCACTGATGCAGAGAAAATGAATGCATCCAGGCAGGGACTGCTTCACCTATCCTTCAGCCACTCCCCTGAGGTTTAAGACAGGTGACCTGAGAAGAGAAAGCAAAAAGAACAGGAATTAGGAGAGCTCCCCATGGCACCAGCCCCTGACACACCTCACCTCCCAGCTCACGAGGCGTGAACTGAACCGATCCAGCAGCTCACATTCCTGCATGGAGTTTCACGAACACAGCACAACCTGGCTGTTAGCAGCAACACCCTGCTCTTCCAGTGTGGACTTGGGGGGAATCCTAGAATCCTTGGGAATAAAAAACTGGGGAATAAACCGTAAAGAGCCCCCATGAGCGGGGGAGTAGTGAGACATGCCTGCTAGGTACCCACCCTGATCCAACACATCGGCTGTGCTGCTGCAGGAGGTGGTGAGTTGTGTGCTGCCATGGGGCTCTGCTGATAGCTGTCCAGAGGTACAGCACAGGAGCAAGTTCAGCAGCTGATCTCCTACACCAGCTGGAGCACACGACATTTGGTTAGGAACTAAATCCTACAAAATAATGAGGACCGCCTGCAAGGAGACCTGTACAGCAGCAGGGCCTTGGCGGAGAGCCTAATTAAGGTGTGAAAGCAGCAGTGCCAAACCAGCCTGCAACTCGTGATGCTTTTCTGCACCCCGGTTTCCCCATCTATAAAAAAAGCAGCATTCTACAACAAACAGGCTGTGGAGAAAACAGACCGGTAGGAAGCTGGGAGGGCTGCGGCACAGCAGCCTGTCGGGAGCACGTTTACTTCCCAATCCCTACAGAGGAGTGCCCAGAGAGGTGCAGAGGGCATGGACCAGGAAAAAAAACAGATGCTGACACGCACTGTGATGTGACAGGGCCCATTCTGTGCGTGCGGTTTCCCCACATTGTTTGCCTTCTGGCTTGTTTTCTAAATTCAAGTGGTTCTTAATTGCCTTCCGCGAGAAGCCTGACCTGCTCCCACAGCAGCTCACCAGAGAGGAGCGCAGAGCACGATGGATGCTCGCGGTGGATGCCCGGAGCTGGGTGCAGCCCCGGGGGGGCAGAGGAAGGCTGGGGTTGTTTTGAGTCCCTAACAAGATCCGGATTTAATTCCTGCCTCTCTAAACTTTCCGTAACACTTTGGCCAAGTCATTACCATTCAGAACCACGTCGCAGTGAATTGCCAAACCCTTCAAATGTCAGCTGAGAATTAGGTGTTTTAATACCTCTGTGGGTCTGGGACCTAATTTAGACTGTCAGTTATCAAGTCTGCATAATGACACTTTTTCTCTCTTCCCCACCTTTTCTGCCTCAACCTGTGAGACGTGCCAGGCAGAGGCACCTTCTCTTAGATACCTATTAAAACAGGATCGAGACTTTTGCAGAGCTCTTCATTTTCCAGGTTTCCTAATGCAGCATTTTCTTTCATGTAAAAATGACAACATTTCAGAGGTGTTGCTCTCTGCTGCTTGAACAGCTGCTGTGTTTCACCCAGGAAACAGCTGCACTTGTGTTAAGGGTCAGCATATTTTCGTCTTGTCTAATTTTAGGTGGTTGGGTCTCTTTCCTGAAAGCCTTTGTTTATGTAACCTGCAAGCAGAGGTGCAGCAAGCCCGTGCAACGCCACGCGGGCTCTAGGGCAACTTGATATGCAGGAAGCACAGGCAGAGCATTATCAGATCTCCCCCCATATTGCTATGGGAAAAGAGGGCGGTGAGCCCAGCACCACGCACCAGGGGTCGGAGGGTCCCTCCCCTCACCAGTTCTGAGTGGATGGGACCAGTGCCTTCATTCTGGTGCCAGAGATCTTCTTCCCATGTGAATCCATCTGTATGGCTCCGGGAACTTCTCAGCTGCCGTGGAAAGGCCTTCTGCTCACAGTCTAACACTCACATCCAATGCTTCAGAAGGACTGCAGCAAATAAAAGAAATCCAAATTTCCCTTCTTATATTCTGGAAAAAATTAACTAAGAGAAACTAGCTCTGAGTCAGAGAGACAAAATGCATCTGCAGCCTCAATCTGCTTCCCCAGAGCCCTATTGCTCTGGTCACTAATCAGGAGTTTCCCATTCCAGCAAGAGCAGAAAGCATGATTTCCCATTGTAAATCCCTCAGCAAGCTCGCCATCCCCACCTAGAAACGCACAATCCGCTGTAAATCGCTGGCACCCAAACACTCAACAAACAGCTCCGCTCAGCAGCGAGAAGTCGCCTTGAGTGGCTTTGATGTTGATTGCAATTACAGCTGCGCTGGCTGCGTGCTGCGCATCGTCGTTAACTGTTTATACAGCCACCGTGCCACGGGGGGAGCGGGGCCGTGCCGGCGGGGCACAGGAGGAAGCGGCGCTGGGGCCGGGTGCCATCATGTCATGGTGTGATTGGCACTGGAGTCCCCAGGGAGCCGTGGCACCTTGCTGTGCCCGCATCCTGCTGCCCAGCCCCACGGCACAGCTCGCGTCGCTCCCTGCTGCGCGCACGGCTGTCCGCCCTCGTTCAGAGGGATGCTGAGCACCTCCGCTGGAAGAAAACACCTAACAAAGCGGGGCTGTTGATTATTTAAGTTGGCAGAGAAGGCGTAACAAAAAGCAGGGGGCAGAAGCCGGAGCCAGGCGTGCTTCGCTTTGAAACAAGGTGCTGTTGTGTTTATAGAAGGGCCATTTATTACTCAGCCAAGTGCCGCAAGAGGCTCTGCGTCCCTTGGCCTCTTGGCAGCAAGATGGTCACTTCTCTGCAGCAAAGCTCCAACGCGGCAAACCTGGGAGAGCGGCTCCCTGGCCAGGGGAACTTCAGGGACCCCACGGTTTATTTTGGCACACTGATTTTTGAGGACTTCTTATGAGCCATTGCTCTGGCCTGGCCTGGTCAGCAAAGGGCTGAGCTGTGGTGGAAGAGTACTGAGAACAACCACTTCTCTTCTCAGCACTGGGAGATCCTGAGCTTCGTAGCACAGGGCATCCCAGCACAGGGCAGTAATGCCACCTCCTTTCTCCCAGTGCCTCCCATCCCTAGAGGCCCAGCTCGAGTTCTTGAATTTCTTCTCAGTTACACCACAAAATGCTGAAATAAGCTGCCAGCTCAGAAGCCTTTGTCCCCCCCTTTCCTCAACAAAGGTGATGCTTTCATGTTACGTGTACACTGAAAAGTACCTATGACAACTTCAAGGAGCAAATGTGTCACAAGCAATTACTTCTCCCCATGAAGGAACAAGATGGTCTCTGTAAGGAACCCCGAAGATGAGCTGTTTGCATTTGGCAGGTACCAGAGGATATGGGCCCCATGATCACCCCTGCTGACTGTTTGCAGAGTACTTCAAGGCATGTGCAAACCAGCATCCAGAAATTGTGTTGTAAAGCTGTTTTAGAAGAAAGCCAGTGCCAAAGAGAAAGCCTGGCAAACTACTGGGATCAATGGACAGTGCCCCACAGCATCCCAGGTTGTAACAGGGTGCACTCCTCTTCCCCTAAAGAAGCATCTCTAATTCTTTAAGGAGAACCGTGTGCCCAAAAGATCTCTTCCTCCCCTGGGATGCTGTTGATTCAGTAAATGCTGTCACATCTGTCTATAATCCCATTTAGATTACCAGACTGATGTTCATTTAGTCTGCTCTTCAAAAGCTGCAAAGGATGTCCCATCATTCTCCTACACAATCACTCACTGCAATTCACTACCCTTATGTCAAGACAGTTTCCTATTGCACCCCTTTTTATGGCTGCAGTGTAAGGCCTGGTTTTCTGATCCTGTTCCCAATGGATGCAGAAATCAGATTAGTCTCTTCCTCTCTATGTAATTAAAGATCTAATCACATCTCCTCTCCCCCTTCTCTTGTACGGACTAGACAAGACATGTTTCACCAACCTAACGTCCAGTAAACTAGAACAGCAAAGCATGGAAAAGTTCTGAAAAGCCAAGTTCACAGCCAAACCCCAAACTGAAAGAGGCTATGTTTTGTAACGTACTCAGTGGTTTACACGCTGTTTTGGTTCCTGTTTGGCTGGGATCGTTGTCATAAAGCATCAGAGGAAAAAACAATTATGGCTCCAAGACGGCTGCAGGAGAGAAATGACATCAGTCAGGAGCTCGCCAGACCCAGACAGTCCCCTGAGGGGTGAGCTCTGAGCCAAGCAGCAATGACCCCGACCCGCTGCATGCTGCAGATCTCAGTCCACATATACAACACCACCGGGGCTTCCACCTGAGCTCTCTCAGAACCTCTGCAGCACAGGTACCTACCGCGATGTTCATCGCCTACATCACCTCTACAGCTCCCAGCAAGAAACGGGACGTGGCAGGCTGCAGCTCCTCTCCCTGTACAGCAGAAATCTAAAATAGATCAGATCAGTGGGGATTTAGAAGTGCCTGATCCTCTCTTTGATGAGAGAGGGAGCCTGGAGATTAGCTCTCTTGCAGGCGAGCTCACAAAAGAGCTATGAGAACAGGTGAGATGGACCTTGCATGTTGGGAGGGCAGAATCTGGCTGCAAGCAGGCACACAAGCACTGTGCTGCTTTGCTGGATCTCCCCGTGAGTCATCACTTCTTGCAAAGAGGGCAGCGAACTGGAAGAACTCAGCCCTTATTGCTGTCCCTTTTTGTCCAAAACTTGGAGGAACTATCAGCTGTCGTGGGACTCTGGTGAGATGGATCACCAGCAGGATCGGATTCCGATGGGTTTTGTGGTTGTAATGTAGTTTCTTTCATGCATCTTATCTACAGGCAGCATCGATACCACCAGCAATAACCATTTTAAAATGTCAATTCGGATGTGCATTTCAATAATGATCGACAAGGTCACTTTTTCAAAGTTAAGCCAGCTGGTTTTGATTCAAGCATCAAGTATATTTACGTCTTGCAGTCCTTGTCTCCAAGTATGGGAACTGGGTATTTCTTTTTTCCCTTTTTATATGGCAACATTTTTAGTACCTGTCTAATCATAGGATTCCAGGAGCTGAAGCTTAAAGGAAAACATCAGAGAGTAGGCAACATGGAAGGTGGTGAAGGAATGTCTTGCTGTAAATCTAAAAACATTCAGTTGAGAAAACAGTCCCATTAGCTCCTGGCAACCTTTACAAACCTCATCTATCCACTCATTAAGGTCTCAGGGGTCTCAAGGCATTCCAACACAACTCTTTTAAACAACTCTAGAAAAAAAACAGGTTAACTGGCCTTCCTGTGCCAAGACTGAGCTAGAGCCAAGAAGCTCTTGAGGAGAGAGCAACACTACTGTATGGCCTTGTGCTTTCTCCATGAGAGAGGAAGGTGGTTCCCTAAAGGGTTTGGTTTTGTGTGGAGAGAAGGGCATTAATCCTGACTGAATAAATTCCAGTTCTGATTTACTCAGAAACTAATGTATTGTATTCAAGCAAATAGTTTCCAGCAGTGTTTGTTACTACTTCTTAACTAATGCTTTTGGGGAAATTGTGTATTTCAAAGTCATTCTTTGAGAAGATGAGGAAAATCCAAATCTCACAACCAGTGAGAACACTGATGTGCTGGTGCAAGTCACAGTCACAGAGTGGCACTGTTAACACTTCTGTTGTTCCATTTCAGGTACTACAACTGCCCCAGACTCCTCCGTGCACAATGTCACAGGTACCTCCTGGGTTGTGATCTGATTTAAATGTCTCTTGGGATGTGGGTGCACATGTCCACGAGGGGATACAGACGGAGAGGCCACTCCTTAGCACCTCTTGCTCCCACCACCCCCTTTCAGTTCCCATGGCCCAGAAGAGCCCCTTTCTGGCTCATCCCTCAAACTTCCCTGCAGGGATCCCACCAGTGAACAGCACACGTAGATGTCACCTCCATGTCTCTGCTTGTGTTACAGATCAACCTCAATCAACAACACACAGCCATGAAGTAGAGAAGAACACCTCAGGTAAAACACTCCAATGGGGAAGGATTGCGGGTGTCTGTAATCCTCCACAGAGGGAAGAAGAGTGGCCCATGTCCACGTCTACCTGGCATCACTGTTTTGCTGGGCAGTCCTTGACACACAGAGAGCTTGGTGTCCAGTACATGTAAGCACAGTGCGTCACACACCAGGTCTGGCCTTGGCTGCCGGGTATCATAAAGGAAGCTCCAACCAATAAGCTGTTGTTAGAGGAGTTTCCCTGCATTACATTCACTGCTCTCTCAGTAAGCGCAACCACTTCTTTACTCCCCATTTCAACATTTCAGTGAAGCATTAGGATAAAAGGAAAAAGCTTAAAACCATATTCACTCTTTGCTCATTTTACAGGAAAGCCACATGCCTAGATAAGTAACTTGCCTATACATTCCATCTTGGTGATCCACTCTTCCTTGCAGAGGACCATGACAGCATTTCCTTTCTCCCCACTATCTTGCTCTGGCTCCGCAGGATTCATGCTCTGGCTTCTTTCAGTACACAGTTGAAGAAGATGTCAGTTTCCAGGCAACTGCAAGAAGTAAATGATTTGTGCTTACAGACTCAGCAAAATGAAACATGGAAGTTAGCATTTCACATCACAAGCAAATAAACTCTAGCTCTAGCCAGTTATTGTCCAGTGATAAAATACACAAAGAAATGATCTGTATTTTGAGATAAAGCCCTTCATTTTCAAAGTGAGGAAAAGAGTGGTAGGAAAGCCAGAGTTACTGCATGTACCCCAAGCTCTGCCAGCTCAGCACCTCCATGCACAGCCAACCTTGCAAAAGGAGCAAAGCTAACAGCAAAGCATGGAAACCCTGTCTGCTTGAGCAGGGCTATCCGCTTCCCCACAGCTCCCAGAGAACTGAGTGAGGATGCACTGCAGAAGCCATGCCCCGCTCCGAGCTGTTTCTGAGCAGAGCTCTTCAAAGTAATGCTACATTTATTCTACAGAGCCTTCAGTGAAGTCAGCAGCACCAACTGACCTGAATCTCACTCACGTGGACCAGACCACCGCAACCAGATCCTCCTCCATCTCTCCAAACCTAACATCGTCTGCACAGGGTAAGTACACAAGGCAGGAAAGCCCCAACTTTTGCTCATGTGGGACCTCTCTATGCATCCTTTGTCATCCGTGCAAATGTGGGTGCATCAGAAAGCCCCCACTGGTCCACACCATGCTACTGATGCAGCAGCAGCCACTTCTGAATACATTTCAGCTTTTGCTGAAAAAGCAGCTCATTCCAGCTCACCAAACACATGTGGCTGGATGTGCACGGCCTGGAGGTGGCAGCTGAACATCTTGATTTTGGTTTGGAGTTCCCCTCCTGTTGTTTCATGCCTATAAACAACAGTTCTCCATAGCATAACTGACAGCAGCTTCTAAAGTTAATTCTCCTTTGCCATGTTTTCTTTATCCAGATGAAAAGTCCAGTGGAAGCAGAAACACAACAGCTTCATCAACTCCAGGTACTTTGTCTTTTTACAGACTAACAATAGGTGCAGACAATTTCACAGCAATTAGCTTGCTTTATTTACATGGCACGGGTTATTTAAGCACTACTCTATCCTGGCATTCAGCCCTTAGTACCACCCAAAATCACCTCTGCTATCCTTACAGGCTGTGATGAAACACGAGAGCGAATCCTCTTGCATCCCCTGCTTGGGATGAACTTGAACAGCTGAAAGACTGATTTACATTTAGGAACGATGTGGCACTTTTAGAACCCATTAAAAAAGCCTTCTTTTGCTTCTGATGGTTTGTTTAATCCAGTTTTAAGCAAAAATTAGAGAATTCAGGAAGAGTTTTCTCAGAATAAGGGCAGGATCCAAATAAGTGGGAAGACTGAAAGCTGAAAACTGATCTGATTCTCTATTAAAGACCCAGCCCTACAGTGGTTGAGACTGAGAAACTGCTTTGTCTCTCAGATCTCCCCTCGCTCACACAAGGTTAAAAACCCGTGGTCAGCCGTGCCTGCACAGATGTCCAAGCAGCATGTCTGTGCCCAGCTAAGCCAGGAGCCCTTCACATCAGAGCAGACTGCTATTAATTATAACCCTGCTTTAGCTGAAAAGCTCCATACATCTTCAGCTACAGAAATGCTGCTGATGCTTCCAAAAGACAGAGCTCCTGTTGCCTGAGACTCAGCATTTCCCAGGAATGGGGTACCCACGGCAGGCTCAGCACACAAAGCTTCTGTCCTCCACCAATGGCTGAAAGAACTATTTCAGAATGAAACAAGAGGTTTGATGACTGCTCGAAAAAATGCAGCTCTCAGCTGTACAGCTAGCCCCTGCTTCTCAGGAGCATTCTGCTCCGCGTCATTGCTGATTTCTAACCAGTTAAATTTGGTACTTCACAGCATTTCTGCTTTCTTCTGTCTTTTGGCAAAAGAACATTCCAAAACCCTGCTGATTTCACAAAGGCAGGAGCCCCAGGTTCAGGGCACACAGCTGCCCACAGGTGCCCACCCTGTGCCCCAGTGCCACAAGCTGATTTACACCTCTCCAGGCAGCACCTACTTTGGCCAGCACTGCTTTTGGGAGGGAGGGGATGGGGAAAGAAGAAAAGATCCTGGAGCTTGAAAAAACCTCAGTGCTGCCACAGCTGGACTGTATATTGGGCAAGTTACCCCAACTCAAATTAGCTTAGTTGCCCCTAGATAAAACAGCGTGCAAGACATGCCCACTAATTCCAGCTCCAAGCCACACATGCCAAGCAACCAATCCATACCCATGTTCTGCAGAACTGCCTCCCCTAACCAGATTGTTTGTTTGTTTGTTTATGAGCAATAGCAAATCCATAGCTTTCCCCGTTCACTATTCCAGTGTTTAACTCCTGTACCTGCCAAAAAATGTATGAGTGATTGCAGAAACTAAACCTGAACACTTAGGACTGTTTGAATTCCTTGTTTCCTTGTCTGCAGGAAAATTCTGGGAAAACAATACAAAGTATGTTTGGCACAGGCTGCCCAGGGAGGTGGGGGAGTCACTGTCCCCAGAGGTGTTTGAGAAGTGCAGAGATGTGGCACTAAGGGCCATGGTTTGGGCGTGGGCTGGGGTTGGACTGGATGATCTTAGTCCTCTTGCCCAATCTTTATGACTCTGTGATTCTGTGGTGGAGAGGTTTTAGCTTGAGAATGAATTCCCTGTTTTCCTGCACCACCAGCCGTACTGTGAATACATTCTGCTCTCCAGCATGTACATTCATTCTTTTGATTAGTATGTGACATTCAAGGACAAGACTCATTTCTGCATTTCCTCTGTGCAGGTGAAGAGCCCAAGAGAAGTGAGAGTACCACAGCTGCAGCAGCTCAAGGTGCTTTCTCCTTTCTCTCGTAGAAATAGACACCAGTAGATGTTTTACAGCCAACAGCAATGCCAGAGCACTGCTATTTTCAGGCAGCGTGATGAAGAGATAACAAGAACCCGAGGGCTGCTAGCCATCCCATCTAGGCCTTCAAAAGCCTTCAAAGCTCTGCAGAAGCAGCACTCTGGGGTTACATGTCACACCTGGGTACAGCAGCTGTGAGTCACAGCAGGAAAAGGTGGCAGTGTGGCAAAAGGCTGTAAGGCAGGGAGGCAGGACAAGCTCCTTCCTCAAACGTTCCAGATCAGTCCTTTACCTGCCACGCTAGCTTCCTTGTTGCCATCCCAGCAGAAAACCCTGTGGGTGGGGTACCGCTTTCTCCGATTGTTGATAAGTGGAGCCACACCAATGCAATCTGAGGACACTTTGCTGTTCACATTGATGGGGCTGCCCATGATCCTCAGTTATTCTCTTCAGTAAAGTGCAAGTGAGAGTTAGACCATGTAGTACTGCTAGAAATCTTCTTCTCAGCCTTGGAAGAATGGCTTTATATAAAGGTATTTTTCCCCCTTTTGTAGGCACCTCAAGAACAGTTACCCCAGCACTGGAAATCTCTGGCTCTTTGCCCGTGCCTACTCCAACTGAATACGAGTCTCCACTGACTGTGGTAGCTTTCGGTAAGGTCTTGTGCAACCTGGGGAAAGGAGGGGACCTGTTTTGTCAACTCATGCAGGTTTGAACACCCAGCCTCAAAGAAGCTTCCCTTGGGACAGCTCTCCTCAGTTTCACTCTCCATGCCCAATCCTGGACTTTTTAGAGTGCAAGGAAAAACTCTTGAGAAGAAGACTTGTAACCACCAAGTAACAAAGCAGTGAATAAACACTCCTAGCCATATCCAGTCTAACAAGGGAAGAGTTTGAAAGTGTGTCATGGCTGTGCCTGAACTCTGGATCTTCCTCCCAGATCAAGACTGGGGCAGACATTACCCCATTGCCCATTACCCTATGCCCTCATTTCCCTGAAATAATAATAAATCCACCTGCCTGTAGGCTTAGACAACTTTGTTTTAACCCTGAAAACCTGTGCACCTGTCCCAGCCTCACCTAACTGCCTTCCCTGTATGTTTCCACCCTGCTTAGCAGGAAGCAGCCAACTCCTCCGCGCCATTCAGAGATTGTGCAAGGATGGAGCAAGAGATGTCATAACTCATCCTTTAAGGCTTTAAGGATGGGCACAGGGTAGATTTAAGATATCCACTTTTCTTTGGGCTGTACCGACCTGCTAAGAGCTCTAAGGCTGTCTTGACAAAGCACAGTTTAATTGATTGTAGCCAGATGTCAGAATCAAATCTGTGCTTGGCCACTAGTTCGTGAGATAGCTAACACTGCTCAAAGTCAATAGCTTGTCTCTCCCCATTATATTATGAATTTATCTGACTTCACACACCTTTACAATAAGATTTCTCAGCTGCAGTAGAGACACGTTGACTCTAATTAATTGCCAGTGTAATCAATTGACCTCTGCCTTCCTGTCACTGTCTTATCAACTAAGCACGCACCAGAAGCCCTTTGAAGCTAAAGCACAGGAGGATTAGGTCACTCACTCCAGTAACTATTTACTTTTTTACCTATTACATCCCATGCTAGTTTTAATGAAAAATACTGATTTCCTACACAAATTATGATGAGAGTCCAGACCCTGCACTGCCCCAGAAGCCAAGGACAGGAGTGTTATTAGCTCAATAGCAGAAGGCTTCTTCATCCATCCACAGGTGTCATCAGCTTCATTGTCATTCTGGTTGTGGTTGTGATCATCCTCGTCAGCGTGGTCAGCCTGAGGTTCAAGTGCAACCGCTCCAAGGACTCAGAAGGTATTTGCCTGGGGCAGCCTGTCCTTACCTAATCAAAAAGTCATTGGTTTCTAAGTTCATTTGGCAATTCCAAAATGATGGAGGCACACACATGCACACACACACACACAAAAAAAGCAGCTTACCCAGTGGGGAGGTTTCGAATCACAGTTAGGAATGGAGTGTGACCACTTCTTTGGAGCCTCAGTCCAGATCCATGTGCACAAGGGAACAGCCTCAAGTTTGCTGCATTTGCTGCAGCTAGGTGTGCAGATTTCCTGCAGAAATCATAGTTTGACACTGATTTTCCCTCAGAATCCTATTTCCCGTTAAGCACTGCCCACTAGAGGGCAAGACTGCTCTACAGCAAGACAGGTAACTGCTAGAAGACTGAAGGATGCCAGCAATTAAACAGGCGGCAAAGCATTCACTGCTGCCCGTATAATGTTAAATTAGTTGAAGCATTTTCTCTAATCAACTCTCAGATGCCCAGTGGTGACTCTAATTTCATGTGGATTTCATTTATAACCCTGTACAACATGATTCTGAATACAACCGACTTATTTTGTTGCATAGCCGTGACATTTTCTCACCTGCACATCACCAACTGCTTTTCTCCCTCCAGACAAACAGAAGCCAGGGAACTCCATGGTATCAGAGAGGTAAGGCTGCTCACATTATTCATATCCTGTTGACAATTATATTTTATTGCAGAACTAATTTTAGCACAGGAAAGAGGCAACTTTGGTTACATCAGATGGAAAAAAAAAAAAGGCATTTCAGGACTCTGAGATAGGTGAAAAACACAGTGAGTGCTGGTAAAGCTTCATCCTGTGTGTCTGATGGAGTCAAAGGTAGAAGTTCAGCATTTAGGGGCCCCATTTCACAGCTGTGCTGATATCAACAAAGGTTCATCACCTTCCAAAAAGGAGTTTGCTTGCCTTTCCGTACATACAGACTTGAGGTCTGACCTTGAAATTCAAAGCAGTCTCACCAAGATGAGATCAAGTCCTCCCCCAACTTATTTTTCAATACCGCTATTGCTGTTACCTAGCACAAGTGGGATAAGGGGGGGGGTCTCAGATCAGAGCCCTTTGGAAGAGAAATGTCAAGTGGAGGATGATCTGTCTGAAACCCACACAGAATCACTGCTACTCAAATAGAGAAGCTGCACACAAAGTGCCATGAAACGAGAGCCCAAAGGGACCTAAAAGGGGGAGAAAGTGTCACTGCATGTTGCTCCTACTTCCCTATCCTTTCCCAGCCAGGTTATCCCCCTTCTTTGGAAAGATGCAGGGGACAGAGGGAGCAGAGTTCTTCAATATTTATGTGAGAATTTGCACCAACATCGGTGGTTCCTAAATACCCTTTATGAAAATGATCTATGTGATCCACAACCACAGAGATAGGGCATCAAGGCACCCTAATCCCCAACACTATCTAGTCTCCATCGGCACTGAATGTCTATCTGGCCCTCAGGGTATGGAGAAAGGCAAATCCCCCCTTTCCTAACATTTGTACCTCTCACTCAGAAGATGGGGCCCAGCAATACACAAGCAGAAGCATCAAGGAGTGGAGGAATTTGGCACTAAGTGTGTGCCTGGATTGGGACAACAGATCAGAGGTCAGCCCTGGTCCCTGCATCCCAACTGGCCTCAGCCCTGTCTGTTTACCTTGATGTGCAGAGAAACTCACTTCTTATTTTCCAGAGTAATTAAAGCTTTCTCTTGTTGACAGCTGCTCTGCAGGTGCAGGCGAGAAGGATAACAGCATCACTCTGATCTCCATGAAGAACATCAATATGAACAACAGCATGACTTACCCACCATCAGAAAAGGTTTCCCTTTTAGCCTTGCTTTTTAGAGAGTAAGCTGGGGAATATTTCTCCTGCTGGATAAGGGTGTGCCTTTGAGGTATTTCCTTTGCTTTTATTCCTTCAGAAAGGTAGTAACAGGCAGCTGCCAGCAAACTCCTACAGGTCCAACCAGGTTCCAGTGAGCCTGGCGAAATTTTGGCTGCCCATTTCAAGTTTATCCAAGCTGCCTGAACTGAAATATATTTCATACTTATAGGTGTCAGCCAGAGCTAGAGTCACTACATTTGGAGATAAATAAGCTTACCTTTCTGAAGTCAAGGTCCCCCCCTCCAGTCCAAGCTTCCCATATACTCCTGCTCTGCAGAGCTGTTGGTGATATTGGAGCATGTTCCTATCGGTACTCTCGCATCCAATCCACATAAGTAATTTACAGCATTGTTGGTTTTAAAACTAAACTTGCACTTAGACGTGGTTTGAGGGACCACATTGCTTAATTTCTTTCACCAGCTGATGTACCACATTTTGTTCTCTTTGCAGGTGCTATGAAGCTAGAAGCTGACACTTGAATTTCTAGGCTTTTTTTTTTCCCTCTGGGGAAAGGGCAAGGGTGGACTTTATGTGTAAATTATGATTCTCTTTCTGATCAATACATTTACAGTAGTTTCCCCATCTGGGGGGGATTAGGGCTTTCTCCAGCTACAGCCTGTCATACTCAATGGTTGATATCTAACTGTATTTTTGATGGGCCTTCAAACCCTCAGATTATTCCAGCAGCAAGAAGTATGAAGGAACCAACTACTCAGCTAAAGACCTGCTGTCTTAGATTAATGGCCTCAACAGTCTGTGCCAGACAGCCACAGCCTTGCCAGACAGTTAATCAGTGTAGAACCCCACTGAGCTAAACCTGTGCATTCAAAAAGCATGGTCTGAATCTGAAGGCCTAATAGGACCTAAATGCCTAAGTGCTAGGTCAAATCACAGCACAATTGCTCCAAGTCCCTTCTGCACAGAGTCAGGGTGACCATACCAACGTACCTCACAGGGCCGTTGTGAGGATGTATTAACCAGTGTCTGTAAAGCATTTGGAGAGCCGTGAATTAAAGGTGCTGCTGAAATGCAAACTGCCATCCTAAATGCTTTGTTATTAATATCTGAGCTTCAGGCAGACATGTCGTTCCAACACACAACGAAGAAGACTTGTTTGAAGTACAAAAGCAAGACCACTGGTTTGCCAGGACTTTGTCTGGGTGGTCATAAACAAAATTCTGAGCTACTCCTGCTCCTGAAGATCGGTAGCCTAAGTTTGCTGGGAGAGCTTCAGTCTTCTGTACTGCTGCTTTTCCAGAGCTTCCCAACTGACCAGAAAAGCAGATGCCCCTGGTTCCAAGCACCCACACTACTGCAACTACAAGCACCGCGGATGCATCCCCTTGTCACTGTGATAATGAGAACAGTGCTCTGCTAACCTGTGCAGAGTCACAGCACACCCTGGGAACCAGCTGGCTCACAGCCCATGCTCCCTGGGTCCAGATGCCAGCCACTAACCTCCCACAGCAAAATACAGCCCTATCAGCTGAGCTACAGGGGTGATAGAGACATCAATACTCAGCTTCCACATGACCGTAACGGAAACAAGGCTCTATCGGGTAGTTCTGGAGGTCTCAGCTGCATAATGCACTAAAGCACTAACTCTCCAACTGCTTTTGCCAGTGCCTGTCTTCAGTCAGACTCCTGGTTTCAAGCTCTACCAGTTCCTGAGTAAGAGACCTTGGAGCACCTCATTTACTCGGCAGCAGTACACTGAGAAACTGATTTCTCCTACCACAAGCATCAAAATCTATCAGCCCTGAAGGTAAATTGTGAAATCAAGGAAAAAGGATTTATCCAAGCAGGCAAAATAGGTATCACTGCACACATTCCCCTGCATAGTCCAATGAAACATATAATTTAGCTTGATCTAATTTTATAGGATGGATACAAGATAGTTACTGGAGCACACAGTGCAAAAGGTTAGCTGTACTTCGCAGCACACAATGAAGTGCTCAGCATAATAAATGAAATGTTTTCACAACTCTTGTTAAGATCATTGCCAATGGACTTTCTATGTTTAACATATACACCGGGTATTTTTATAAGCGTTTTTTTTTATTTTGTTTTAGTGACGTTTTTCTGATAAAATTCTCAACAAAGTAAAACATGACATCGCCCTACCTCCACCAGAGAGGTGAGTGTAAGCACAAGATCCCAGGTGATGCCCAGCTTGGTGGGCTCAAGCAGCTCCAGATCTCAGCCCGGTGACCCAGTGCGTGGAGGATCACAAGCAGGTTGAACACAATATAGAGTTGTCTCATACACACCTGCAACATCAAACATGGCAGTGAGTGCCCAGCTTTAACCCCTCTCCCCTCCTCCCAACAAGCCATACTGACCTATGTAGGGCTGTCCCATGGGAGCTCATCCCTGCTTTAGTTTTCCTTCCCCTGAACTTATTGTCCTTCTTCCCATAGCCTCTCTAGGGTCTTGACAAAGAAACTGAGCCTGCTCTACTCTGCAACTGAACCACATCCAAAAGCGTAACAAAGCTCTGACACTGTTCAAAAGACAGAACTGAATTAAAACAAACAGTGGAAGTGATGTGACCCCAGCATCTAGGTGCTGCCAGGAGCACACAGCAGAGGTCTCCCCTGGGTGCTGCGCACAGCCCATGCTGAGACCACTACTGCAAGCTGCAGTGGTGGAAAGCACGAACTCATCACCATCAGCAGCCACAGTTCCTCTCTCAAGCTCATTAGCCCAGTTTAATTGGCATGTGGGAGGAGATGTAATCCACATAGATTTGAGTAAACATTTTGGCTCTGCCTCCCACAGCATTCTCCTGCAGAAGCTACAGCCCATGGCTTGGACAGGTGTACTCTTCACTGGGTAAAGAACTGGCTGGATAGCCAGGCCCAGAGAGTGGCAGTGGATGGAGTTAAATCCAGCTGGTGGCTGGTCACGAGTGGTGTTCCCCAGGGGTCAATATTGGGGCTTGTCCTGTTTAATATCTTTACTGATGATCTGGACGAGGGCATTGAGTGCACCCTCAGTAAGTTTGCAGATGACATCCTTTCCTTCAGAAAGGACAGTGAGGCACTGGAACAGGTCCAAAGAAGGGCAACAAGGCTGGTGAAGGGCTTGGAGACTATGCCCTATGAGGAGCGACTGAAGGAACTGTGGCTGTTTAGTCTGAGGAAGAGGAGGCTGAGGGGAGACCTTATTGCTCTCTTCAAATACCTGGAAGGTGATTGCAGAGCAGGGCTGGTCTCTTCTCACTGGTGACAGGTGACAGGACAAGGGGAAATGGCCTCAAGCTGCGCCAGGGGAGGTTTAGGTTGGATATCAGGAAAAACTTCTTTACAGAAAGGGTTGTTAAGCACTGGAATAGGCTCCCCAGGGAGGTGGTTGAGTCACCATCCCTGAATGTGTTTAAAAAACATCTGGATGTGGTGCTCAGGGACATGATCTAGTGGTAGGTTGTTAGAGTTAGAGTAGTATGGTTAGGTTGTGGTTGGACTTGATGATCTTGAAGATCTTTTCCAACCTGAGCAATTCTATGATTCCATGATTCTGTGACACCAAGTTGTGGGGAGGTGCTGACTGTTGATCTGCCTGGGTGTAGGAAGGCCCTACAAAGCAATCTGGACAGGCTGGATTGACAGGCTGAGGCCAGTGGTTCAACAAGACCAAGTGCCGGGTCCTGCACTTGGGCCACAACAGCCCCATACAGTGCTACAGGCTTGGGGCAGAGCGGCTGGAAGCTGTGTGAGGGGAAAGGATCTGGGGGTGTTCATCAACACTCAGCTGAACGTGAGCCAGCAGTGTGCCCAGGTGACCAAGAAGGCCAATGGCATCCTGGCTGGTATCAGAAATAGAGCAGCCAGCAGGAGCAGGGGGTGATCGTTCCTCTGAACTCGGCTCCTGTGAGGCCGCAACTCGAGTGCTGTGTTCAGCCTTGGACCCCTCACTACAAGACACTGAGGCCCTGGAGCGCGTCCAGAGGGCAGGGAAGCTGTGAGGGCTCCGGAGCACAGTCTTACAGGGAACAGCTGAGGGAACGGGGGCTGTTCAGTCCAGAGGAAGCACAGGGGAGACCTTTATTGCTCTCTACAATTCCTGAGAGGAAGGAGTGGCAGGGGGGTGCGGGGGGTGTGGGGGGGGTCGGCCTCTGCTCCCAGGTAACAGCTGTAGGACAAGAGAAGATGGCTTTAAGTTGCACCAGGGGAGGGTCAGGTTGGGTACTAGGAAGCATTTCTTCTCGGAAAGAGTGCTCATGCACCGGCAGAGGCTGCACAGGGAGGTGCGGCGTCACCGTCCCTGGACGTGCTCCCTGGGCAGGGGAACCCTATGAGCCCCCTGACCCCGATAAGCCGCCTCCGGAGCCCGAGGCGCCGCGCTGCCCGCTGGGAGTTGTAGTCCCGGGCCGCGCCGCTGCCGCTCCGAGCGTTGCCCGACACCGCCTCCCCACACAAGATGGCGGCGCGGGCGGGCCGAGGCGGCGGGTGCTGAGCAGCGCGGGGGTCTGGCTGCCCCGGACCCGCCATGACGTACACGGCGGAGCAGCTGGATGGCGTGCGGCGGTGAGCCGGGCCGGGGGGCGGGAGCCGCGGGGTGAGGCCTCGCGGGCGGCACGGCGGAGGGGTACCGGGCCTGGGGCGCCCGCCCCGCTGAAGGGACGCTCCGCTTGCCGTGCCCGGCGGTAACGCCGCTCCCCTGTGCGCTTCCAGGATAAAGAGTTGCCGGAACTACTACGAGATCCTGGGCGTGGAGCGAGATGCCACCGAGGAGGACCTGAAGAAGGCCTACCGCCGGTTGGCCCTCAAGTTCCACCCCGACAAGAACCGCGCTCCCGGAGCCACGGAGGCCTTCAAAGGTGGGGGCTGCGGCCTGGGCTGCCCTGGGCGGCCTCAAGTAGTGCTGGGCTCAGTGGTCGGCAGTACTGCCTGTGGGAGCAGGTTGGGACCTCCAAGATCATCCAGTTCCTTCCAGCCCGAGCCGTTCTGTGCTGTGATCTAGCTCTTGCATCTTCTGCTGTGTTGCAGCTGTATGCAACAGCATTGTGAGTCAGTCCTAAAAAAGCAAGGGTTTCACCTGCTGTGTGTCAGAATAAGGATTTTTAGAAGGATGTTTCTTTATTTGTTGTGCCGGGGTTGTATTTCTGTATGAACTTGTTCACAGCCATTTTCTGTCAAAGAGCGAGGAAGAAGATGAAGCAAACGAGCTCCTTCCGGGTGGTTTGGCGTGCACTGTGAATAGATGCACAGGTACCGCTTTGCACAGATCTCTGCTGGCAGAAAAGCTTGGAACATGGGTCTGCGTGCTAATTACTGTCTGCAGTTATTAACTTTGTATGTGGAGGTGCACTTCTATGTCAGTACTTAGTTTAATCTGATTAAAAAGTTATGTTCTCCCTCAGCCTTTTGATAGATGTGGACTCTCTCATTTAAGTTTTCCAAATACTTCGCTTCTCTCCATATAATTCAACTTTTGTGTCTTTGTCCTGACAAAGTGATAGCAGGACACAGGTTTCGTCACAGGTGATGGTGGTGTTCTAACACTTTTTATACAAAGGCAAATCTTTCAAAAGTAAATCAGTCTTTGGCCAAGCACACGTTTTCTGTGTCTGAGCGTTTTGCTAATCTGCTTACATCTGAAAGTACTGCATTATAACAGTTCTTTTACTTCCTTCTCCAGCAATAGGCAATGCTTTTGCAGTTCTGAGCAACCCTGAAAAACGATTACGATATGATGAATTTGGAAGTGACCATGAGCATGTCAGCACTGGCCAAGCCAGGCACTACAATTATTACACAGAATTTGAAGCAGACATTACACCGGAAGAAATATTCAACGTGTTTTTTGGTGGGCACTTTCCAACAGGTTGGTATCTTTCTCTGCTGTTTTTCAAATGCAATGAACTGACACTAGTCCATAAAGGAGGTTCAGCTCCGCTTGATATTGCTCTGGTTGTTAAATTATACTTGGAAAAGAGCAAAAACCTTTTTGGTTTTACTCTGTCCCCCTCAAACTACTTACGCCTGTAAATGCTCCTTAAATGCACAATTTACACTTAAAGTTTTAGTAACTCCAGTCCCTAAAAAGCTCAAAGCCCAGCTTTGCTGTCCAGGAGAGCAGCGTATGGGGGATTGGCTGTTTCTGCTGGGACACATTCCTAACCTCCCAGCCTTCTGAGGATTGCTGGTGGCACAAATTAGGGGTAAGAGTGTTTTAATTTGGCACGGGTTTAGATTGTTTGGTTCTTGTGTGAGCAAAATTTCATGACCCTTTGTAGCTAAAGACCCTTCTTTTTGTTGTTCTTTTCTTTTTTCTCCATTGCCTGATGCTGGCTATGGTTTGGGAAGCAAAATAAGATGTGATTGGGAAAGGGCATGAGGCATCTTTGCTGTTGGTTTTGTCCTTGAGACGTGTTCGTGCATTGTATTTATAGCAGAAATGGGAAGTCGTAGCAGATCAGTGGAATACAGGCTGGGATTAAAAGTAAATCTGAAAGGTGTGGTGAGCTCAGATGTCTTCTTGCCACTATCAGTGTTCATTGACTGATTGCTTTAGTGTTCTTGTATGCTGTTTTTCACTTCCAGGGTAAGATAGAAGGTAACATGCCAATTACTACAGCCTAAAGCAGCGGGTACGAGTAATGACTTATAAGCACCTCATTGCTGTGCTCTGTACAGTAGCATCTTGCAGCTAAGGGAATCTCCAGCTGCTTTCAGAATTTGATCACTATGGGTGCAGGGTGTGTCAGATTCAGTGTGGTATAACTCCCCCAGTTTTGCAAGAAACAGCACCTGTGTATGACTGCTTTGGCCACTGGCGAGGCATTCCCCCCCATGGAACGTGATTGTTGTAGTGCTGTGGGCAGTAGGAGTACTTGGACTTGAGGACAGAAAACTGTGCAGCTGGAGTAGGAATTTGGATACTGGGCATGACCCATATGTAATAGGTGGAGTGACCTGAAGAAGGGGAATTTTTTATGCAGGTGGCAAAGAATAAGAAAATAAAGATTATTTCATAGCTGTCAGTAATGAACAGAAGTTTCCCCACCAGAAACATGTTTGGGCCTAAACACATGCATATTTTCATAAACAAAAAGTGAGATTTTAATTGCAGGATGTCAATTCAGCAGTTTTCCAAACAGGCAAAGTTTCTACCAGAATAGATAACATAGAGAGAGTGGTTTTCACGCCATTGTAACGTTTAATAGAATTTTCCTGTGTGATCTGAAGTTTGTGTTAAGCTGCAGTTGTGTGTTGGTTTTGTTTTCCTGTGGTACCTTGCTGTCACCAGAAGTGTGAATAAGAAATGTTGGTGTTAAATAAAACTCATTCATACAGCTTCTGGGCAGGTTTATGGCTCATCGAATTGCAAATCTAAAGGAGGGCTCTACCTAGGGCATGGTGCTGTAATTGTAATGAGTAGGGGCTGGAAGTTGCACTTCATTCTCACAAAAGACAAACACATGGAAGGCAGAAAACTGGCAGAAATTCTGTGAGAAACCTTGGATTTGGAAATGTTTTTTTTTCTGGGCACCCTGCAAAAGCCACTCCACTTCTGTTCTTTCACAGCTTGATCAGATATTGTCCGAGCAGCATCAAGTGATAGAAACTTTATTTTTCAAGAAATGTGCTCTTCTTCTTCAAGCCAGCCTTGTTTGACTGCCTCCTGCACTTTGTTAGTCCTGTGCAGTGCTGTTAGGTCTTTGAACGAGCTGTGAAACACATGTTTTGACACAGCAGCAAAGGTCACTTCCCCCAGGTTTCTTGCAGAATTCTTTTAGAGATTCAGATAAAGGACAGCATAAGCGTATAAATTATTGTGTCCTTTCTCCTAAGGCACAAAAATAGATTGGCATTTCTGTTGTCATAAGGCCATACATCTCAATTGTCTGTTACAGAAATACTCTGAATTTCAAAATGGGAGAGCAAAGTTGCTATTTAGGTATTCATGTGGCGATACAGGCAGAATTTAAACTTCCAAACAAAACATCATGTGCAGTTCTTCCCTCATTTTAGAGTTGTCAAAAATAAATCAACTGCAGTCAGTGTGCAAGAAAAGAAATCTGAATTGTACCTTTTTCCTCAAAAAGCTTTTTTATTAATCTCTTTCCACATTATGAAATAATTAAGTGAAATTATTAATAGCTTGAAGGAAGAGGAAATAGAACTGAGTGTAGAAGAGCATGTGCAGTAATTATAGGAAGCCACAGTTCATGGCCTGAGTCTGGTGAAGGAAATTAATTTTCTTTCTTAAAGGCTGGACATGCAAGACGGACTGCAGTCTTGCAAGTGCATGTGACAAAAACAGTATTAAAGTATGAGGTAGAATTATTTTATGTATGCACACACATATCTATATTTTATGTATATAATATTGTATATAATATACATGTGCTTTTTTTTTTTTTATATAGCTATATATGCTCTCTCTCCAGCAGTTTTTACAGTTGATGCAAATTAAAATAGATGAGGAGCCAAATTCACATTTCTCTAGTACGTTTTTTGGAATAACATTATTTTGACATTCAAAACATAATTACAGGTAAATACCAGCAAGTGGATGAAAATTATGACCCTTTCTGGGCTTCTTTTGACAGGAAATATCCATATGTTCTCAAATGTAGCCAGAGATGCACACTATTATCCACGGAGGCACCGAAATGAAAGAGCATGGACACAGGAGCAAGAGGAAGAAGAAAACAGGCCGCAGGTAACCAGGAGAAAGAGTTCTCTTGGGCTTAAACATTTCATCACGGTGAGAGGTTGACATATGCCTCTGGAACCATTACAGACTTATGCTCAACACTTTTCTTCAAGTGCTGTACCCAAACAGATGATTACACAAGTAATTAGATTGTTTCTCCTTTATTAATCACTGCTTTAAAATTAGATTTTAGGGCCCTGGAGTTTCTGCAGCCAAGTATTTTGCTGGTGCTTGGTTCTTGAAGGCTTGAAGAGCTTAGTAATCTAACAATGATCAGTCCAAGTGTGGACTGATAGCTGATACAGTAATACTGCCTTGTCCTCACTGCATGTTTAATCCTTCAGTATGTTAGCATACAGTTGTAGCCCAGGTCGGGATGGGTCTGGGATATGTTTCTACCAGCTGAAACCTTCAGATAAGATACCAGCTGTCACTTATTGCTAATACACCTGTGTATACGCCCATGCTACCTACCTTGGAAAAATCTTCCTCCAGAGGCAGTCCAGTAATCTAACAAGATCGTTCTCCAAAGAAGATGAACTTTTTCCTTGGAGTCTCTTATAGATGGGCTCTAGAATAAACTTAGGCAGTGTGCAGGCAGCTAAGCTAGGGCAAATGAATCCCACCTGCTGCTGTGTCAAGTGTCCTTGTTGCTAACCCAGGGCAGAGAGCCTGAATAGGTATATGCTACGTTTTGTTCCTATCTACTAAGGAAAGTTTAAAAGTCAGTTAAGAGCCGGACTGATGGTCTGCGTTTGGTCGCTGCTAGCAGAATTCTTTGATCCTTAGGGCATTTCTCACTCTTTTGCCTTACTGTGTAAATCCAGACAAATAAAATGCTTAGTGCATCCTGCCCCAAGTTAAATTGTGTGTGTGTTCTCTTCACCCTTTACATTTTATCCAGTGTTTGGACAAAGATTGAGGCTTTCAGAGTGTATGTCGTAAACTCTGGAAGATGCGCAGAAAGCTGTGGGCACAAATGGGAATTGTGGTGTTCCTTTGGTTTGGATTGTCAGCTGGTCACTGGCAACCACAGGCATCTATTGCCTTGGGCAGGAAGCTGTAGATGAAAAAAAACACTCTGAAAACATAATTGGAAGAAAATGGCTTCAAAGAGCTCTCAAACTATTAGTAAAAGTTATTTTAAAACCAGAATGTCATCGTTGTCAAAATTTGAAAGTGCTCACCTTGTTTTCTCAGTTTACTTTTAATACTCTGTTCATCTATGATAGCCTGATCTCTGTGAACACGCACATTGTTTTGCATCTAAATATTTGTCCACTGATTATTGTTGTTCTTTTCAGAACTCTTATTCTGCATTTATTCAGTTGATGCCCGTTTTCATCATCATCATCGTATCGGTTATAACTCAGCTGATGGCGACTAACCCACCCTACAGCCTGTTCTACAAATCGTAAGTCACTTGAAAACAGTTCCGTGGTGTTTGAGATAAAGGAGGTAGACAGAAGTGGGTCTTAACAGAAAAATGCTTCTTACTGTTCTGTCCTACTCTTTCTAGAGTGTGTTATCAGTCTGTAGATAAGGAAATACCAGCAGTCTCTATTGATAAGTTCTCCTAAGTAAACTACAGTGAGCTTTATTGCTCTTTGTACTGAACAGATAGAGGTGCTGAGCCAGAAAGCGTAACCAGCTGGTGTGAAATGCTTTTGCACAGCGGTACAGTAGAAGGAATGTGGGTGTAGCTTAGCTACAGTACTAATCAGCCCCTGGCCTGCCAAGCCCTGCAACATCTGTGGACTACCTCGTATGTTCCCATGTAAAGCAATTAGGAAATCAGGTCTTGCAGTATAAATTCAGCCAAAATGCCACTGGAAAAATTGTCAAGTGCCGCAAATGATTAAAGTATTGAAATGGTGTGGTTTGACATCTATAAAGAAGCAGTATTCACAGGTTACAGAGGGCAAACTAAACTGGTCGGCTCAGAAAGCAGAAGGATTGCCAAGCCTGCTGTAATCTAAGTTTGTGGGGAGGAGGAAAACTCATGTATTCCTCTTGGCATCCCATGCTGGGAGGTGGGAAGCTCTCGAGACTGGTTTAGTAAACTTCTCTGGCTCTTACTGAGAATAGGAATGGGAGCTGGCAAGATTTGAAGTACCATAAGTGGGGGCCTGCTGCATACAGCAGTAGCAGAGTACCCTGCAAACTCTCATTGCTCCCATTTAGGAGCAAAACTACTTAGGGTTAGGCCTGTGTTCTTTCCACTATCATAGTGCAGTTTTAATTGGCCCGACATCCTTTACTGTTCTTTACCACCAGATGTCAGTATGTAGACCTCAGAGAATAAGCAGTTGGTGGCTTGGTTTTTCTGGTTTGGAGGGTTTTTTTGTTCTGTTTTCCAGAGAGTGTTCTTGCTATCTGCCCGTCCCACGTGAAACTCGCACACTGTGCACTGAGCAGCTAATCTTTCCTGGCTTGCTTCACTGCCTTCCCTTGTCCTGTTGATATGAGATAGCCAGGCTTGAGCCTGGTATACAGTTACAGATGCTGTTTCTCTAAATCATATCTTAACAAAAAACTAACAGCTCTAAAAGAATTTATGTGAGGAAAGCATACATTTCCAAGGTGTAGTGAGAGAAAAGTTTTTAAAAAAAAAAGATCCCAGGAAATGGAAGGAGCCAACTGAATTCCATGGGTAGAATGTAACCTTCACATTTTGGCTGCCTGCCGCTTTCTCTGGGCAGTGACTTAAAAAAATGCCTGCATATCTGTGTTCAAAGAAGGAAACTCCAAAAAGAATAGTCTAGCCTCGTGTCTGTGCCATTGTGGCTTGTCCTACCTACAGGATGCTCCACACACTACCAAGGTTACCGGTAATTATAAAACACTGAGGGGAAGTGTAACTAGAATCCCCCCTGCTGATTCTTATTTCTACTAAAGGATCCAGAAATCAGGAAAATCTAAATCCATTTGCATTGTGCTCTAAACAATATTGGGCTGCATGCCTTTCCTATAGTCTCTATATTTGACTTCGTTTCCCATGGATTTCTGAACCTAGCTTGCCAGAAGTTAACTGCAAATAGAAGAAAGGGTGTGGAGCTGCTGCTTACAGATAAAGTTTGTTCTCAAGCTCTGGAATTATCTTAACTGAGTTGGTGAGAAGTCAGTATTTGAAAGGAGCAGTGTCAGCTCTGAATCAGCTCTTTGTAGATATCTCCCAGTCCTATATATTTTCTCTATGTGGGTTTTCTTTTTCAGTGAATTCAGTTTGTAGTGATAAGCTTTCCTTGCCTGAGGCTGGTAATTTCCTTATTGCATGGCTGAGGGAGCTATCGTCCTGCAGAAGGTAACTGCTCAGAAGTTGTTGCGAACATTCTCTTCTGGAAATGTTAACAGTGAGGCACATCTCTCTGTTTCTTTCTGTTTGAACAGCTGAAAAATCAGTTTTCTCCATCGTATTTTCACAGGTCCATAGGCCACGTTATTAGCAGAGAAACAGAGAACTTGCAGGTGCCTTACTACGTTGATAAAAACTTTGAGAAGAATTATCAAGGAGCAGAACTTCAAGAGCTAGAGAAAACTGTTGAAAAAGATTACATAGACTATATTCAGACCAGCTGCTGGAAGGAGAAGCAGCAAAGTAAGTTATTTTTCCTATGACCCATCAATAGTTGTATGATGTTTGTGCTTCACGAAGCACTGCCATTTTAGCTTCATTTTCTGATGCATCTAACTTCTCAAATCTCGCAGCTGTATTTCTCACATTTGTTCTTAACACTGACTTTGTTGAGGGGCTGTTCATTTTAGGTGATTGAAAGAGAAGTGGGAAGTGGATTCTGCCATTTGAGACTTTTTTCCACTCAATTTCAGTGCTTGGCCAACTCTTAGTGATGATGTTTTAAGCGCCAGTGATGGCTGCATTTCTTCAGCTCTCACAGATTGTTTGGGCTAGGAAAGGTATTAATGTTTCCTTCTCTGAGGCAGAATCAGATTTGCTCTGACTGGCTCTGAGAAGGTCATCTAACTCTTTCTTAAAACTTCGCTGGGAAGAGTCCGCAGCCCACTCAGGTGCCTTTGAAAATTTCATGGTGCTGCTGGTATCAGTTCTCAAAAAGAGTGCCTCTGTGCTTATTTTATGCACTGATTTGCATTTTCTATCTTTAGATGAGTTTGAGAGTGTGTTTTTCACCATAGTCAAGATTGTCTTTTAAAAACAAGAATTGAATGCAGGGAGGGAGAACACAAAAATGTGAGCATCCACAATCATTCCTCTCATGGTAATCCCAAGTCAGTCAGTGACACATGTGAAGGCATTCATTTTAACCCCATATTGTATCACTTGTTAGTCACTGCTGTTCTTTCATCTAATGCAAGAGGTAGCAGTAGCGTTGCCCTTCCCATCAAAAAAATCTGTAAACAATTTCAAGTCAGCACTCTTGATCCAGAGGTAGTTCTTTTATATGACATCAAAATTAACAGTCTTGTTTTTAAAGGGAAGTATGCAGGAATAGACTGAAGTTTAAAAAACGATTCAATAAGTAAATAATATTATTTACTTAAGTTTTTAATAAGTTTATAATATTATTTTACTTATTCAATAAGTAAAAGAAGCCATACGTGAAACCCTAAAAATCCCAAACATTCCCTTCATTTCTGGAGTACTTGATTAGTGATCTCTGAACACCTGTGGCTGGCAGTGGCAGCCTCTAGGTACAGTGTAGCTATGAATAAACACAAATGTAGGCTTCTCGTGTAGGAATAGAATTTTTTTCTTACAGGAAAAATCAATTAACTTAGTGCAACTGAAGCTCACTCTGTTGTCTGTTTCATGTAGACCTTGAGCTAAGAAGTGCCATGCCCCAAAATGGGCAGCGGGGTTTGCAAATCTAGGAGGGGCTGGTAGTCAGAGATGATCCAGTGCTGAATGCCAAGTAATGCCTGCAAAGCAACCCCCTCTTGAGCTTTCTGCTCAATCAGTCACACGTAGCAGAAACACTTACAGTGCCCACCATTAGCAGTAGCTTGAGACTGCTGTAATTAAAAAAAAAAAAAAAGTTTTCAGAGTGATTACCACCTAGGCCAGAGAGAGCAGATATTGAGCACAGCTGAGACTGTGCTAACTTTAGTACAGCCAAGTTTGTCAATAAATAAAACTGACTACAAGATGGAGTGCTGGGGAAAAGTCATCCAGGGACCTGGAGACAGTTGTTAATCAGCAGCTGTTTTGTAATTTTGATCCATTGCTTCTTGTGTGAGGGTTTAACTTTGCGGTCAGCCTCTTTTTTTGCCAGTTGAATGCCTATTAATAGTACATTTGTTCTATTTGCTGAAGGTACGCTTCTCTTTAGCAGCAGCAAAATGGACACAGATTAGTTACAGGAACAGCTTAAATTACAGTCCTTGCTTTTATGATTTGAAAAGCACTACCTGATGTCCAGCCACCTCCACAGAAACTCGGAAGGTAACTGATAGGCAGGATGTTGTTCTGCCAGCCACTTCATGGCAGAGCAGTGTGACAGTTCTGGTCTCCTGACGTCTTTGATACGTCTTTGATGCACAAAAGACAAGTCACGGGTTTCTACAGGTGGTTGTTCAGGTGTAGGAGTACGTTTGTTAAGTAAGACTGCATAGAGCTCGGTATTTGAGAGAATTACAGGTAGGGAACTGAAAACAAAAAGAAGATACGTAGCTGGAAATAAGTAGTTTAGGAGATCCTTAAAGAGGAGAACTTCAGTGGAGGTTGAAGGAACAGCTGCTTGTGAAGATAAAAGGTTGAATAACACAGGGAACTTACATGATAGAATGAATGCTGGCAAGAAGTGCAAACGTTGGCAGTAAAAATTTTTGCCCAGGTGGACAAGTACAAACCAACTGTCCTCACTGCAGAACTCTGGACTTGGAGACAATAACCTGAGCCTGGTTTTGCTGAAGGGCCATCAGGGCTCTGTACCCAGCGCAGTTGTGCTCTGCTTGAGTGGCACTTGAGTTATAAAAGCTGGCAATGGATTCCTGACCTAAAATAAGATGTTTGTGCCCTTCAGCTTATAAAGCTTTTCGATAAATAGATAGAGGGTCATATGCCTTTAAATTTCAGTAGGACAGGGGCAGTGAAAGGCTCTATTGAGAAATTCTTTGTGCTCTGACTGATTTTGTGAAATGAGAGACTTGTAAGGTGTATAAAAGCTCTTTGAAAAATTGGATGTCATCAGGTAGCCTGCGCTTAGGGAAATTTTGACCTTTTCAGAAACAAATCACTGCTATTCTCATAGTTGCATCTAAACCTGCATCTAAAGTACTCTTCAGGGAGAAAACTATATTAAGACTTCCTTAGGTAATCAGCAAAAAGATGCTTCCCTGAGTTGCTGGGGGAAGGTAATTGGAACAGTGGGATTATTTCGGTTGCATGTTGCAAAGTACATTCAAGATCATATTGTTAATGAAAGGGCATGAAGACCTGTCAGACCAGTCCCTCATCTAGCTGCTCACCTTCCTGTAATCAATAACAAAAAAAAAAAATAGAAGAATTAAAAGAATTTACAATGCCTTCTGGGCAAACCTGTTGGCAGACAGCTTGAATCCTGCTCAGTGCAGCATGAAGAAACCAACTGTCTGTACATCAAACTAACAAATTGGGTGGGTGTTCTGGGCCCCTGCAGCATGGGTACACCAGAACTGGATTTCTCAGTTCTGTGGGCAGGGATGTACGGCTGGTAACTCCTGTTTGGCTGCAGACAGCTGAGACAGCCTCAAGAAAGCGATGGGAAAAGTAGGCATGGGGTTCTCCTTTCCTTAAATACCACTGACAGGTGTAGAGTAACCCCACGCCGGGGGTCTGTGCTGGGGAGAGATGTGAACATCAGTGCAAGACAAGATGCAATGTCAGTTGTAAAGGCTGGTATTGACTAAGACAGTTGCTGTTAGCAGACCAAACCAGCTCGTGCACACTTAATATTTATGAGCAGTTAGTCTAAATCCATTCAATATGCTTAATTGTATCTGTCACCCTTTAGCCCATTAACAAAAATTTAAATTTCATTATTTTTAAGCCGTATAGTTTTGTGCTTTGTGTTTTCTTTGTAGACAGTAAAAAATACTCTTGTTTTTCGTGATTGCCCAACTGGTGCAAGTCTTTGGGTTATTGTTACTCTGAATTCTCAAGTAATTATGGGAAGCTGACGGCCCCTCTGCAAAGAAAGTTGTTATAACGTGCACAGTTTCATTGAAAAAAGGTGAACTTAAAAAATGGTCTTGAGCATAACAAAGCACTGAGAAGCAGGCACTTGGTGCCATCTCCCAGCTTCATCCTAATAGATGCTGTTTTCATCTTTCAGAGTCTGACTTGTCAAATTTGGCCAAGCTGTACCGAGACGAGCGGTTGAAGCAGAAAGCAGAGTCATTGAAACTTGAGCACTGTGAGAAGCTCTCCAGTCTGATCGGAATGCACAAAGGGGGCTGACCAGGACACCTGTCGTTTTTATTTATTGCTGTTTTAAATTATGTTTTTATTTTCCTTTGTATAAAAAGGGAAGGAGTCTGTTGCAAAGTCTGAATATTCGATTCCTTCATGTTGTGCAGAGATGGGCCAACACGAGCCGTAGAGCTGGTGTTTGCTTTAATATACTGTACACTATATTTGGTTCCAAGGACCAGTGGCACTTTGTAAATTAATTCTCTGGGAAATGCTCTGAGTTTGGATCATGTCTCCGCAGGTAGGCTGTCTGCCATCCGAGCAGTGTGTGCTTCCCAGGAGAGCAGACAAATGTCTCATGCTTTCTGTATGTTCTGTGGCCCCGCCATTCCCTCGGTCACACAGCGTAGCTCTGTACTCGGTGCACTCGCCTTTTCCTACTAATACCACGTGGCTGTCCTTGCTCTGCGGCGCTGTGTTAGCAGACAGAGGTGAAAGGCAGCGCCTGTCCTGTTTGAGTCTGACGCTCAGCGCTTGATTCAAGTTCCTGCTTCGGGAAGGATCCGGGCTCCCAGCTCCCGTTGCTCTCAGAAGGACGGGGCCGTGTCCTGGTGTGACTGGAGGGCGCTGTGCTTGGTGAGCCAACAAGCTGAGAGCGCTGCGGCAGCGCTGAGCGAGAGCGGGAGCCTGCAGAGCGCAGCGTGTGCCCGGCTGCGGGGCAGGGACAGCCGTGCTGATTTCATCGTATGTTTTCGGTGGCATATTTTTAGGCTGGCTGTATCATTCTGATTCTTACTGGCAAACTCTTCTCCAGCTGTTACAGGGGTCCTGCATTTTCTGGTACAGTTTTAATGTAGCATCTTTTTACTCTGTTGAACAGTTCTGAATGTTTCACTGTAGAGACAGTACTGCAAAGAAAGAGATCCATGGCGTAGCGTCTGTCTTTTCTTGGGCTTCCTTTACGCAGCCGGACCTTGGAGGGCAGGTCGAGGATGGGCTGCACAGAGCAGCACAGAGCTCCTGAGCCCGTTTTCTGGTGCTGTGCCTCTCGTTCACCTGGCTCAGGGTGAAGCCGACCCATGTCATCCAGCAGTTAGGCTGCTGCAGGTGCCCCGTTGCTGCCCGGTGGGGGGAGCCCGGCGTTCCCTCAGCGTTCCCTCAGTGTTCCCCACGCCGCCGTTCCCCGGCACGGGGCGGTCTCTCCAGGCCCCGCCCCGCGGGGGCTGTTGCTAGGAGACGGGGGCGGCCGCCATTTGCCGCGGGGGTGCGGAAGATGGCGGCGGGCTCTGTCCGGGGGGCGTGGCCTAGAGTGGGCGTGGTCTAACAGTGGGCGGGGTTTTCTGGGACCGGGCCACGCCCCTTGCTACGAGGCGCACGTGGACCCCGCGTCCCTCGGGTCGGCGCGTCCGTGCGCTGCGGCCGTGGGGACACGCGGACCCCGGGGTCCCGCTGGGACGCCTGGCGCCGGTTCCTCCGTGCGGTACCGCCCGCCTTTGTCCCGGCAGCGCCTCCGGCCCCGTGGAGCCCAGGCGCAGCAGTGAGGGGTTAAGCGCCGGCTGCTTCCAGCCCGCCCCGCGTGTGCCAAGTTTAAATTTAGCCCCCGCGTGAGCCCGGCGCGGGGCATCGGGTTGCCTCGGGGCTGGCAGCGCCGCGCAGCACCTGCTGCCGCCGCCCGCAAACATCCCCCAAAGCCGGGGCTGACCCCGCGGGGGCGGCCGGATGGAGCCGGCCCCACCGAGACCTCCGAAGCCCCGAACGAGGCAATTAGGCCGTTAATTAACGCCGTCCTTCGCTCGGTGCCAGCAGACCCGGAGGCGTTCAGTGCCGGTTTGGTTTCAAGGCTCGCGCTCGCCGCTGGCCGCTTGCTGTTGGGTGGGGGGATGCTATGGGGAGGTCCGCTTGGGGCCGGGCTTTTTGCTCCCGGGGTGGGGACGGGATGGGGATGGAGGAGCGGTGCGGGGCCTCGGCCCTCTGTGCTGCTAGGGGGAGCGAGCGGCACGGCCTCCGTGGGCTCCCGTCGCCTCGGGGTTTGACGCGGGCCCGTCCGTCCCGTGGGGCTGTGCTGGCACCCGGCCTGAGGGGTCACGGCGCAGCAGCGTGGGGTCACGGCGGCACCGTCCCCAGGGCAGACCCCTGAGCCCGGGGCGGCGGCGGCATTCCTGCACCTCCCGGCGCTTGGCATCGCCCCCCCGGGCTGGCGCCCGCCGACACACATGTGATTGGAGCTCCGGGCACCGCCGCGAGCGGAGCAGAAGGTCGAGCAGCGCCGGGCCCGTCCCCACCATGATCCCCCGCGGCAAGAAGGACGCGGGCCGCCCCGCCGAGCTGCTCGACGGCACGGAGGGACACGGCTCCCCCTGGGAGGAGGACGGCCGCCTGTCCGTGCTGCCCCGCGACGACCTCCCCAAGAGCGTGTCCGACTCCTCCATCTCCTCCTACCACTCGGCGCACTGCTCGGAGACCACCGACACCTTCAAGGACTGCCTGGAGTTCCTGGAAGAGGAGGATGCCGGCCGCCTCACTCCCCCGCCGCCCTACGTGCCCCCCGAGAGCCCCCCACCGCACGGCCCCGGCTCCGGCCCGCGGGAGGAGCGCGGCCGGCAGCCCCAGCTGTCCGTCACGGCTAAGAATAGCGCGGCGCCGGGCCGCGGGGGCAGGATGGGTCCCCTCCGCGGAGACCGGCCGCCCGTCGTCGCCTTCGTGGAGCGGCCGTGCGCGGCGGCACCGGCGGCGATGCTGGGCGAGGGGCGGCGGGCCCGGCGGGGCGGCAGGGCCAGCGACTCGGACGAGGCCGACAGCGAGGTGCGGGCGCTGACGGCCAGGTCCTTCCGCAGCCTGTCGGGCCACCCCGGCGCCCGGCTGGACATGTGCAGCTCGTCCAGCCTCTCCAACTCGCTGTCGGAGGACGGCGGCGGCGGGCGGCGGTGGGCGGGCTGCGGGGAGCCCCGGGGCACGGAGCTGCCCGGCGTGCCGGCCAAGGAGCTGTTCGAGTGCGTGGACGTGGAGCTGGAGAGCGGCGACGGCAAGAAAGGGTACAGCAAGAGGAGGACGGTCCCCAAGCGGCAGATCCAGCTGAAGAGGAAGGAGAGGAAGGAGACGGGGTTCTTCCCGTGGGGGGACAGCTCGGCCCCGCAGCCGCTGCCCCCCGCCAGGAAGGAGCCCCCGGGGAAGGGCAGGGCTGGCGGCGAGGACTTCAGGTTCAACTACAAGCAGTTTGTGAAGACGGCCTCCTTGGACAGCGATGCCAGCAAGACCCGGATGGCCTCCAGCCTGGTGAAGAACGTGCTGGCCAAGAAGATGCAGTACGAGCAGCTCATCAAGATGGAGCAGCAGAAGGTGCTGCGGGGCAGCTCCACCTCCTCAGGGCCGTCCTCGGCCGGCACCGACCTGCTCGGGGACGGCATGGAGGGCAAGTCCAGCTCGCTGTCCAAGTCCGATCTCAGCGCCTCGGCCGAGGACGTGAGGCTGGCGGACATGGGGCTGGGGCTGACCGGCACCCACCGGCCGGCCAAGGGCGTGGTGCTGAGCGAGGCGACGCGGGAGAACGTCTGCAGGCTGAAGAAGACCTTCAACGAGCTCAACGAGAGGATGCGGTACCAGGAGGTGGTGCAGTACCAGCACCTGCCCGCCGCTGAGCCCTGCACCGAGAGGACTCCCTACTGGCGAGCGCGCGCCCTGTTCGAAGGCCGCAGCGGGGATGGGAAGGCGCCGGGCGTCACCCCGAAGTTTGAGAAGCCGCAGAAGCCGTGGCCCAGCTTGAGGCAGCGAGCCATCCCCCCCAGCAGGCCCCAGCTCGTCCCCTTTGAACCCAAAAGCTTGATGCCTCCCGCTGTGCCGCCCCGGAACGTCTTCACCTCCCGGGCACAGGATGTGAGGTTGGGGCCGCAGAGCCGTGGGGAGGAGAAGCCACCGCCTGCGCCACGAGAGCGCCCGGGGCCTGGTACCTCCACGGCTGCCCCCGCCGAGCTGGGGAGCAAAGGCAAGGGGCTGGTGCCGCAGCCGCGGGACGTGCGCAAGCTGCTCAAGAGCAGTTACAGCCTCAGCTTCGGTGCTGCCCACGGACCCCCGGCCCCCAGCCCCAGCGGGGAAAGCACCGGGGAGCCCAAGCCACCATCCCCGCTCATCATCCACTGCACCTCGGTCCGACGCAGCGAGCCGGCACCGAGCGTCGTGCCACCGGCAGATAGGGACGTGGGGAAGGATGGTGGCCGAGAGCCTGCGCCGGCACGCACCGAGGGGACGGCAGCATCCACCAGCAGCCACCCGGTGCGGGGCTCACCTGTGCAGATCAGCAAGGTGCAGTCTGTGCGGAGAGAAGCAGCCACCACCACCGAGAGCCCCCAGCCCAGCCCGGCCACGTGCCGCCAGCGCAGTGAGATCCATGTGCCGTCACTGGGGGGGACTGGGAAGGAAACGCATGTGGAGAGCCACCTCCACGTCCTGGTCGGGCCTCGGTCCCCGCCTGTGGCTGTGGAGGCCTCCCTGGCTCGGAGCAGCGCTGTGCTGCGGACAGAGAAGACCCTTCTCCTCCCACCGCCACCACCGAGCCCCACGGAAGAAGACGAGGAGCATGGTCACGGTGTCACCCCAGGGGACAGCGCTGGAGCGGAGCAACATCGCAGCAGTGGGGACAACCTAGGGAATGTCCAGGATGTGAAATCAGTGGTGAGAAGCGAACTGAAGCCACCCACCTGTGAGCCGGGCGGCCGGCTGGCCTCGGTGGGGAAGCACAGCCCCGCAGACAGCACTGGCCCCGCTGCGTCGCTCCAAGCGAGGGAGGCTGGTGAAGGTCCCGCTGTCCCCCCTGCGCCACTCGGCAGCAGGCCACCGGAGCAGAGGGAGGCCTTGGAGCACGTAACAAAGTGGCCGGGAGCCAGCGATCCACACCTTACTGCTGTCCCGGCAGACAACTCCAACTACTTGACAATTCCTGTGAAAGGCCCCAAGCCTTCCCCGGTGCCAAAGCTGCCCTCGGTCCCCAGCCCAGGCACCACATCCTTTGGGACCCCTTTGGTCCCCCATCCAAACAGCACGTCCTTTGGGACCCCCTCAGTCCCAAACTCAGCCACCGCGCTCTTCGGGACCCCTTCAGTCCCCAATCCAGCCAGTGCACCCGTTGGGACCCCCTTGGTCCCCCGTCCAACTAGTATGCCTTTTGGGACCCCTTCGGTCCCCAATCCAGCCAGCATGTCCGCTGGGACCTCCACGGTCCCCAACCCAGCCAGTGCATCTTTTGAGACCCCTGTGGTCCCCAGCCTGACCAGCACATCCCTTGGGACCCCTTCGGTTCCTAGTGCAGCCAACTCTTCTTTTGGGACACCATTGTTCCCATACCCACTGAGTGCACCCTTTGGGACCCCTTTGGTCCCCAGTCCAGCCACTCCATCCTTTGGGACCGCTTCAGTCCCCAGGCTGCCCAACTCAACCTTTGGGATCCCTTTGGTTCCCAACCCATCCAGCACACCTTTTGCAACCCCTTCTGCCCCCAACCCAGCCAGCTCAACCTTTGTGGCCCCCTTGGTCCCCAACCCATCCAGCACACCTTTTGCGTCTCCCTCTGTCCCCATGCGGGCCAGCTCATCCTTTGGGACCCCCTTGGTCCCCAATCCAGCCACGACATCCTTTGGGACTGTTCCAGTCCCCAGACCACCCAACGCAACCTTTGGTGCCCCCTTGGTCCCCAACCCAGCCAGCACACCTTTTATGACCCCCTCTGTCCCCATGCCAGCCAGCTCATCTTTCGGGACCCCCATGGTCAACAACCCAGACCCTGCTTCCCTTGGGTACCCATCAATATCTAACGTGGCCAGGTCTTCCTTTGGGTCCCCTTTATTCCCCAGCCTGGCCAGTGCTCCTCTGGGGACTGGTGTGTCTCCCCATCCTGGTGGGGAAGCCCCATGGAGCAAACCCCTCCCTGAGCCCCCCCAGCCCTCTGATGCTCTGCCCACTGCCGTGCCACTGCCCCCAGCCCAGCCCCAACCTCACCTTGAGGATGCTCCCCGGAGGACCGAGGGCTCCTCACCGAGCAGCAAGAGCGCCCCGAGTCCCACACGGCCCTACGCTGCCCACCCGTCCGCACACCGCAAGATGCTTGTCGATCCTGACAGTGGCAAATATTACTACATGGAAGCGCCACGGCAGCCCCAGCTGAAAACGCTTTACGACCCAGAGACAGGGCAGTACGTGGAGGTGCTTATTCCACCAGTGCCCATGGCCTCACACGCTGGCTTCTACCAGGCTCCCTTCAACCCCATGCTCTATGGCACACCCTACATGCCCTATGGTAACTTCCCAGGGCTGCCAGCACCCCTGCCACCCACCGCCTCCTCCCCCGCACACCCCGACCTGCAGGGCCAGCCACCAACCTCTGAAAATCCTGGGGGCTTCCCCGGGACCTTCAGTCCTGATCCTAAGGGTGAGGGGCCGACTACAGCTGGGGGTCCTGACTGCGGGTACCTGGAGAGCCCCTACTACATCCCCACGGGGATGCGGGCCAGCCCCAGCCCCAGCCAGCCCCCGGCCCGTGCCAGCCCTGCCAGCACTGAGAAGGGACCACTGCCCCCCATGTGATCCCCAAATGCAGTGCCAGCCCGCATCGCCCCCAGCCCTGGCTGGAGGGACCCCATGGTTGTGGCTGAGCCGGTGACGGGCACTGGCTGGGCCTGACTGGCTCCTGGAAGAAAGGGGAAAAGTGGTGTTTTCAGCCCCAGGGGGTTCCTGAAGTTGTGGGAGTGCAGCCATGGACGGCAAAGGGACCGTGTGCCTGGCCCCGCTTCCCTCCATCCTGCTGCTCCCACCCCAAGGGCGATGAACAGTGGCACCGCAGCCACAGCACGGACTCCTGAAAGTAGCAATAAAAGTGCCGGGCCAGCATTAACCCTGCAAACCCATCCGTGTCCGCGTTGTCTGTAAAGGGGACTCGAGGGGCACGTTTTGAGCAGAGCCTTGGGCCCCGCAGACGGTGCTGGTGCAACGGTGGGAATGGGGGTCACAAGCCCGGGGGGGTGCGAGCCACCCCCAGGGGGGATCTGGGCACAGGCACCTCAGGGTTGAATCAAACCAGAATTCTGAATTAAACAAAAAAGCAAAACTGAGGGGCAGACGGCTGCGGTGCGTGGCAGCCGGATGCAGGTGCATTGGCCGCGCATGGGTGCCTGGGGGTGATACCGCCCGCGCCCGCCCCCATTGCTTCCAGCATCGCTCAGCAGTGCCGGGGCAGCAGCATGCGGGCCGTGCTGGTGCTGTGTGTGGCCCTGAGCCTGGCAGCGAGAACGGGGGCTGAGGATGGGTGCGGTGGCCCCGAGGCCCCATCCTTGACCCACAGCATCCCCGCGCCCCAGATGAGTGCCGAGGAGCGGCTCTCGCCCCACATGCCCGAGGCCCTGCGCTGCGACGCGTGCCACGCCATCGCCTTCCAGGTGCGAGGGGGCATCCCCACCAGCAGCCCGGCACCGCGCTGACTGCTTCTGGCTGCCGGGGGGATGGGAGGGGGTGGATGTGGGAGCAGGGTCACAGCACATGGAGAGGGGTCGTGGTGCATGGAGAGGGGTCGTGGTGCATGGAGAGGGGTCGTGGTGCATGGAGAGGGGTTGCGGCACATGGCCACGTCACGGCCACTTTTTCCTCCATTCCTGCCCCAGCTGGAGGGCTGGCTGAGCCACGCGGAGGCGAAGCAGGGCAGGAAGGCGCTGAGCGAGTCGGACTACATGGAGGTGCTGGAGCAGAGCTGCTCGCAGGACTGGGAGCTGTGAGTGGTGCGACCCTTCCCCAGAGTGCAGCGGGCGGTGGGGCCATGGGAACAGACCCCAACCCCACGTCCCCCCACAGTTACGGCGTGCAGGAGCTGAGAGGGGAGCGGCGGCTGATGGGGCCAGGGTTACCGGGACAGGAGGCGATGAGCGTGGCAATGATGGGGGGCCCGTGGCCGGGCAGGTGAGCGCCGCGGGGACACGGGGGTGACACATGGGGGGGTGGACACGGGAACATGCCATGCCCCGACGCTTCCCGCTGCCCGCAGGCTGGCCAAGATGTGCCACAGCCTCGTGGGTGAGCTCGGCGAGGAGCAGCTGTACGGAGCACACCGACGGGGCCCCACCGCGCTGCGGGAGCTGCTGTGCCACGGCGAGAAGGGGCCCTGCGCCCACCTGGGGAGGAGCAAGGCAGGGGGCTCGGCCCCCCCCAAGGTGCTGCAGAATGAGCTGTAGCCAGCGGCCTTCGCGTGCCGTCACTGCGGATGGTTAATGCTTAATGCCCGATGACCTTTGGAGCCAAGCGTGCACTGGAGCGCCGGACACACGCAGGAGGTGGCACTGCCACCACGCCGGGGACGCCGCGCTGCTGCTGCCACCAGCCCCGTCCCAGCACCGCGTCTGTTTGCACTCATGGGGACATCCCCGGTGGCACCCGTGCCCCAACCCCGCTGTTACTCTGTAACCCTCCACCTTAATGTTTGACCGAAGTGGCGCGGGCGGCGGTGCCAGCCCTAATTAAAGCAGTTAATCGCTCATCCCTCACCACCGCCGCGCTCCCCGGTTTCACAACCCGCAGAGTAAAGTCCTCCCCGGCACAATATAAGCCACCGCGCGGTGACATCCCCACACTGCCCAGGATGGGGACCCGCTCGGGAGAGCTGCCCCAGCCCCAGGTGACCGCGGCTCCGACCCCCACCCCTTCACCTGTCCCCATCGGGCAGTGGGGGCGGGGGCAGGTGGGGAGGGACACACCACCTCGGGGGTGGCAAAGGGCGGGGGGAAATCGGGGGGGTGAAGCCCAGGGGACATGCCGGGGGCGTGGTGGGACGCTGTGGTTGGGACCTGGCACCTATGGGGTGCTCCAGTTGCCCCTGGGACAGTGGGGACCCCACCACCGTACTCTTGGTCCCCCTGGGGCAGCACCCAGGGGCCCGGGGCCCTGCGGGGGTGGCCGGGTGGCGTCCCCATGTCCCCAGGAGGCCACAGCCCCGTTCCCATGGCACACCCGGCACAACACTGATCCACCCATTGCCTCTCCCCGCCGCCAGGACGCCAGCCCAGCCCTCACCCCCTCTGGCCCCCAGCGTCCCCCTGGGGCGGGCAGGGTGAGCGCTGTCCCCATCCCTGTCCCTCAGCCCCCCCGGGGCTGGCGGTGTGCCCGGCGCTCCCTCTTCAGCCGTGCCCTCCCCAGGGCCCCGCGGCGGACCCCAGCCCTCCCCCAGCCCGGCGGCAGTTCGACATGCTGTACCGGATCGAGGACGTGCCCCCCTGGTACCTCTGCATCCTGCTGGGCTTCCAGGTATGCACAGCCCCACGTCCCCAGAGCCCCCCCCGGGTTCCCGCCCTGAGCCCCCCCCCGCCGTCCCCCCAGCACTACCTGACCTGCTTCAGCGGCACCATCGCCGTGCCCTTCCTGCTGGCCGAGAGCCTGTGCGTGGGCAAGGACCAGCTGACGGTCAGCTACCTCATCGGCACCATCTTCACCTGCGTCGGCATCACCACCCTCATCCAGACCACCGTGGGCATCAGGTATAGGGCCGCTCCCCCCATCCCCGGCCCACATCCCCCCCAAGGGCTGCAGCCACCCCTCTCTCCCCGCAGGCTGCCGCTGTTCCAGGCGAGCGCGCTGGCCTTCCTGGTGCCCGCCAAGGCCATCCTGGCGCTGGAGAAGTGGCGGTGCCCACCCGAAGGTAGGCCTGGCCCGCACCGATGGCGGCACGCGCTGCCCACCTGCCCCACGCTCACCTGCGCCCTTCTCCATCCCCAGAGCAGATCTACGGCAACTGGGCGCTGCCGCTCAACACCTCCCACATCTGGCAGCCCCGCATGCGGGAGGTACGGCCCGGCCCTGCCCCGCGTGGCCCCGCCGCCGCCCCGCACCCGCTCACGTTCTGCCCCGCAGATCCAGGGGGCCATCGTGGTGTCCAGCCTGGTGGAGGTGCTCATCGGGCTGCTGGGGCTGCCCGGCGCGCTGCTCAGCTACATCGGGCCGCTCACCGTCACCCCCACCGTCTCCCTCATCGGCCTCTCCGTCTTCCAGGCCGCCGGCGAGCGGGCCGGCTCGCACTGGGGCATCGCCGCGCTGTACGGCACCGGGCCGGGCTCGTGGATGGCTTTCATGCCCTTGAGCCAAGGCCGCGGGTGGCACCGCCGATCCCTGGCGTCCTCAGAGCCCTGTGCTCTCCGCAGGTCCATCGTCCTCATCGTGCTCTTTGCGCAGTACCTGCGGAATGTCACCGTGCGCCTGCCCGGGTACCGCTGGGGCCGCGGCTTCGTCCTGCTGCGCGTGCAGATCTTCAAGATGTTTCCCGTAGGGATGGGGCCGGAGAGGTTCTGGGGAACGCTGCTGGGGGTGTCCCCGTCCCCACGCGTCCCCATCACTGCCCGCAGATCATCCTGGCCATCATGGTGACGTGGCTGTTCTGCTACGTGCTGACTCGTGCCGGCGTCTTCCCCAGCCGCCCCGAGGAGTACGGCTACAAGGCCCGGACGGACGCGCGCGGGGAGATCCTCTCGGTGGCCCCCTGGTTCCGTGTCCCCTACCCCTGTGAGTGACCCACAGCCGCACCACGGGGCCACGCACCCGCAGGGAGCGGGCACGGCGTCGCCGGGGGGCACGCCCCCCAAGGTGGTGGCACGTCCCCATGGCGGCGGTGCTCCCCTCAGGTCAGTGGGGGCTGCCCACCGTGACCTCTGCAGCCGTGCTGGGCATGTTCAGCGCCACGCTGGCCGGCATCATCGAGTCCATCGGGGATTACTACTCCTGCGCGCGGCTGTCAGGAGCGCCCGCGCCCCCGGTGCATGCCATCAACAGGTATGGCAGCGCTGCAGGGATGGGGACGGGGACATCCCTCCGCACCCCGGCAGGACCCCGCTGCCCACACCTGGCCCCTATTCTGTGCCCCTGGCTGCTTCACGCCTCCATTTCCCAGCAGTGCTGGGCCACCTCCTCCCCACTGCCGCATCCCCACACCTTGGACACATCCCCAAAGCCACCGCAGGGGACGTCACCCTCCATTCATCCCCCAGGGGCATTTTTACGGAAGGCATCTCCTGCATCATCGCGGGGCTGATGGGAACCGGCAACGGCTCCACGTCCTCCAGCCCCAACATCGGGGTGCTGGGCATCACCAAGGTACAGCCTGACCTGCGCGCTCCCTATCCCCGCGGGGTCGTGGCCGCCTCCACGCATTGCCTGTGCCCCCCCGGGCAGGTGGGGAGCAGGAGGGTGATTCAGTACGGCGCCGGGATCATGATCATCCTGGGGACCATCGGAAAGTTCACTGCACTGTTCGCCTCGCTGCCCGACCCCCTCCTCGGCGGGATGTTCTGCACGCTGTTCGGTACCCACACCGTGCAGGGAGCGGCGGGTGGCACTGGAGCTGCCCTGTCCTGCAGCACCGCAGCTCCCACAGCACTTGGCCGCATCTCTGCTTGCAGGCATGATCACGGCCGTCGGCCTCTCCAACCTGCAGTTCGTCGACATGAACTCCTCCCGCAACCTCTTCGTGCTGGGCTTCTCCATGTTCTTTGGGCTGACGCTGCCCAACTACCTGGATGCCCACCCCAAGGCCATTAACACAGGTACCAGGAGCCTCTCACACTGTTTGCCAGCAGCATCCCGGTGCGGTGGTGCTTAGGGCGAGCAGGGCAGATCTCTCAGGCCGTGCATCTTAATGTGGCTCTGCTTGCTAACCTGCAGTGGTAAGTGCACTCATAGGGCAAACGTGACTTAAGTTGGGAAGGCAGCTCCAAGATAGGACAGCTGAATAAATCTCAGAGCAGCACAGGAGCACAGGAGGGCAGCGGCACCTCTGAACGCCACGTGCCCAACGTGGGACGCAGCACACGCAATGAGCCCCATGCTTCCCATCCCAGCACTCCCTGTCCCTCCCGCAGGCATCTCCGAGCTGGACCAGATCCTGACGGTGCTGCTGACCACCGAGATGTTCGTGGGGGGCTCCCTCGCCTTCATCCTGGACAACACCATCCCAGGTACCCGCGGGGGCCAGGCACGGGGCTCAGGTGGGCATCTCGGCGCGGTGCACAGCAGCTGCCCCCGCCCGCAGGGACGCGGGAGGAGCGGGGACTGGTGCAGTGGAAGGCGGGCGCGCACGCAGACAGCACGGCCTCGGCCGACCTGAGGAGCTACGACTTCCCCTTTGGGATGAGCGCAGTGAGGAGGAGCCGCTGGCTGCGGCACGTACCCATCTGCCCGCTCTTCACCGGCTTCGCCTGGCGGGCCAGGAAGAGCCACGCGGCGGAGGACGGCACGCAGGACGGCATCGACGGGACGGCTGTGAGCACCAAGGTGTGACCGGGCGGCCGCGCAGGGGCTGAGCCGAGCGCTGGGCTCCCACCAGAGAGCACCGCCCGGGCCGCGGGCCCTCCGCTCCCAACACAGCGCTGGGGGAAGGCACTGCCTGTGGGATGGCACCGGCTTGGTTTAGCAGCATGCACCGCGCTGGGGCTGCCGTGACAGCAGCGCTCCCAGGCGCTGGCCTCAGCCCACGCTGCCTTGAGACGCGCTCAGAGCCCTGCTGCAGCTCGGCGGCTCCCACCGAAGCACCGGGAGCACCAGGGCCGGGGACTCTCGCACCGTGCCCCTGGCTTCAGCAGGGTTGCACGGCGGATGCAGCTGGTGCTGTCCGGGGTCCAGCATTCAGAGCGGTCCATTTTAAGATTACGCATTAAAAAAAATCCAAACCCGCAGCCCCCATCATTTTTGACACTGGGTTTAATGCTGACACCCAAACCTGAAGGCAGCATTGGGCTGACATGGCCCTGACACAGCCAGGCACAGGCAGCAGCCGCTCCCTCCCTCCCCACCCCACGCAGAAGAGCACAAAGAGCAAAAGAAATCTCATGGGGGAAGATAAGGACGGTTTATCATAGAATCACAGGATGACTTGGGTGGGAAGGAGCCTCGAGGATCACCAAGTCCCAGCTCCCCTGCATCAGCCAGGCCTGCCAGCCTTCAGATCAGGCATCACATGAGGTTTCCCAGGGCCCCATCCCACCTGGCCTTGAGCACCTCCAGGGATGGTGCACCCACACCTCTCTGGGCAGCCTGTGCCAGCACCTCACCCCTCTGTGAAAAACAAGTAAGCAATAAGTGAAGGGAGGAGCAAGAGGGAGATAACCAACAACAGGAAGATCCAAGTGATGCAAGTGCAATCACTTGTCTCCTCCCAGGGGTGCACCGGTGCCCAGCAGGCTCAGCAATGGAAGAACCCTCCCACCAATTTTATTGCAGAGCATGGTGCTGCGTGGTGCTCAGCACCCCTCTGTCCAGCTGTCCTGGCTGTACCCCCACCCGTGTCTTGCCCACAAGACACGTGGGCTGAGCAAGAAAAAGAGAAAGCCTTGAGGCTGTGCAAGCAACAGCCAGCCCCCGGTGTTATCAGCTCTGCTTCAGTCACAAACCCAAACACTGCACCCTTGGGACTGCTGCAGAGAAAGATAACTCCGTCCCAGACAGGTGCAGCACAGACACAAAACAATTCAAAGCCAGCAGTCCCTAAAAGCAAGGGGCTGACTACTTCGTTTCACTGCACTGATTTTAGCACAGGACAGACACAGAGCCAGAGATCACCCCTAACTCCTCATTTGGGGCTGAGCTCCTGGCTGGCAGCAGAGCCCTTCAGCACCTTCCCACCGACACCTCCGTGCCAGCCCCCAGCAGACACCGCCACCGAGTCCACTTCTGCAATAAACCTCTCCATGTTATGGAGTTGCCTGGGATAAGAACAAAGCACAAGAGCAAATCACAGCAAGCCTGGGTGTTTCGCAAGCTGGCTCCAGCTGAAGCATTCAGCTACCAATCACCCAGAGTTGGGTGCACCTGGGCTGAGAGCTCCCAGAGGGAGCTCAGGGACGAGGGCAGCAAGCAAACCAGCTTCCAGCCCTGCAGGGGCTCGCTGGTGGAACCCCGGCTTCAGCTCCAGTAAGCTGTAGCACGGTGCTCTGCTATTTCCCAACCCCATCTTTGGGGACTTGAGCTTAAACCGTATCCAAAAACAGCAGAAACACCAGAAGAGTTTTGCTACGTCTAGGAAGGTCAGCAGATCTGGGAAGGCCTGGGATAGGAAAAGGCAGCTGTTGGCAGGGAGGCCATGAGCTGCGATGGATGCTTTGCAGAGCAGCAGTCAGCACATGTGAACGCCTTGGGAGAGCACATATGCCAGCTGGAGCAAGACTGGCAAAGCAAAGTGGTTCTGCTGTAGGTTAGGGCTGATGCAAAGGCAGTGCCTCTCTTCCTGTTCTCCAGCACTGTGATCTCTGAGGTGCTCCAATTTGATTTACCCACAGCTTAAAAGAAGAAAAAAAAAATTAACAGCAAGGTTGGGCAAAGTTCTGATATAGGAGTGGATCAAGGCCCCAGCTGCAGGCTGTCAGCGCATCACCACGCAGCCTGCCCAGCCCTGCCTGCAGCACCAGGGCTTTATGCACAGAGCAGCACTGAGAGCACCCAGCTCCAGCGGCCCAGCCAGGGCCTCCCAAAGCCCATGTCAAGCAGTGGGTTTTATATAGCGCCGTCAGCTGCTAACTGGAACTTCCTGTGCTGCCAGAACAGTGGGGCTGAACAGGGATTAGCAGCAATGAGAAAGCAGGAAAATATGCTCAGGCAAACACACAAAGCAGTCAGGCTTCATAGGAGGGGAGAAACGAGCAGCCAGAGCCCCAGCTCAGACCAGTTCGGACTATCTTGTCACAAGCAGCCTTACAGACACCGCATCTGACACGAGCCACAGAACCACAGCGGTTGGCAGGGACCTCTGGAGATGCCCCAGCCCAAGCCCTGGCACGGCAGGGTCCTGGCAGCTGCACAGGGAGGCATCCAGGCTCCGGGTATCTCCAGAGGAGACTCCACAAGCCCTCAGGGCACGGAGTCGAATGCATTTCCCTGAGGTGCACATTCACGAGACAGTCACCAAATCATTTCTACTATTATTTATTTTTTTAAATATTTTTGAAAAAATATAATTTTTTTACAATATTTTCAACTTAAACACTATTCACACTGAACACGTATGGCAGCTTAACCTACCCAAATATGAAGTTTAAGAAGCCAAAACTGTTCTAGCTTTATTAAAAGAAAAAAAAAAAAAAAAGTCGTTGTGCTGTAGACTATCGTGTAGTGATGATTAAACAAAGCAAGGGAAAAGCACCACTCAAATCACTAATGCTAGGGTTTGCTTGGTTAAATCCAGCTATAATAAAGTTGTACGCTAAAAGTTACATAGACGCCGCTATGTCCGAATCCGGGTTCTTGGAAGAAATTGTGATGAAACTCACACGTCCTGTAACATAATTAGGAAGTGAAACATTGCTAACATGATAACACACTGCGAGTACAGGGAATTCCTTCCTTCCATCACTGGGATGTTAGTTCAGTAGCTGAGATCTAGGACTCTGTGCAGGTCTGTAGAGTTCTGTTACAGCTCAGGCTGCTCAAAAGAAGCATGAATTTTCTTTTTTTTTTTAAAGGGGAAAATGTAACATTAGTAACAATACTGATAATTCAAAGGAAAGTTAGCTAATCTGCGTAACAATCAGATAACCTTGCTTTCATTTTAAAGTTAAGGCATTATCAGGTGCAAACTAGCACCAGTTAACACATCTTTAGTTAAAAACAGACCATCCAAAGCAAATTCCAAGTCCTACTTAAAAAGACAGAGTCTGCAGAAGGTTTGTAAATGTGGTACTTTGTCTCAACTTGACTGGTGCTTCCTACCTCACTGTCTCCTTTGCAGAGAGCCAGGGCCCAATATTGTTTCCATTAAACTTTTGACAGATTTACTTAGTAACAGTCTCAGCACTTTTTATTGAGCATGCAAGACTAACAAAACTTTGGCAATGCATAAGTGTAACACAGTGACAAGAAGAGAGAGCTTTTACAATTAAATCTTCTAATACTGGCTTCACAGTGTGGAAATTGTGCTACATCCACCAAAAGAGGGCCCAGTCTACTCAAATATTTAAGTACTTCACCCCAGGAACAAACTCCTTTGCGTTTGGATTCAGATTACTCTTGACCTGAGGAAGGAAAAAACAGAACTCCAGTTGAATCGTTATTTTCACCCTCTGCTTCCAAACTGAAATACAGTTCCAGGAGGGCAGCAGTAAGAACATTTAGAGCACATTCAGAGTACTGGGGTCATTGTATGGCTTCTGCACATACAGAAAGCCCCTGCACTCCCTCGAGAAGCCCACTCTGCTGGCACCTCTCCATCCTTCATGAGCCCCACCTGGACATTTCAGACAGAAGAGGGCTCAGTGAGTAATAAAACTAACTAGGCACGCACCAGAACAAGCAACTTCCATTAATGCTGAAACAGCTTCTTCTGAAGTTATGCTGAACGTGCCACAAGGCTTTTAGTTCTTTCTTATTTAAGCAAGAAGAGACTTGCTCCAGGGACTTAAGCCACTCCTGGGAATTCAACACATATGAGCACCGGATTGTTAAATGTCTGTGTCCTTCCCCCCACAGGGCAGCAGCAACTCTACAATCAGTGTTCTGCAGGTACAGGGGGCAGCCAGCACCTCCAAAATAAGCTACTGATCATTGAAAGAGGTGGCTTTTTATGTTCTTGAGTCCCAAACTGCTGCCTGCAGCTGCTTAAGCTTGGAAAAGCTAATAGGCTTGTACCTGAATTTTGCAGCAGTTGTGTGATATGACTGCCTACTTCCTGTGCTATGCACCAGCAACTCCTCATTTCGTTAGGGAAAACATATACACACTGCCCTTTCAGTTGAGCTCCATACTAAGAAGCCACGTAGCAATAGAAAAGACAATAATCAGTTTATTTAGCTGCTTCTTTCCTCCTTAGAATGTCTATAAAGAGATCTGCTATGGTACCAGTGATCCAAATCAGATCCTAGAATGATTTGTGCCTACCTAACATGTAAGTGCTGACAAATACGGAATTAAACTTGATGCAGTCCTGCCATGGCAGCTCAGTCAGAGCGCGTCACTCACTGCCTCTCTCTCGTAACGTAGTGTGCATACCCAAACCCACCTGAATTTATGCCATGGCCTAGAAAAGGCACCACGTGGTTATGAAGAAAATCACGGAACAGGTTTTATCACCTGGGGGAGCATACCTTACTGAGCTGCTGCACATTTCCCCTTCCATCACACATGGTTTAAGACTCCCTGGCCTACACATAAAGGATTTTCTATTGCCATCATCAGAAACAAAAATCAGCCGTGGATAAAGAGATGCCAAGTTTTAGAAATATGAGAAAAAGTGAGTTTACCACCAGATCCTCCAGTGATGAGCTGTCACTGATAACAAGGTCATTGAACTGGTCCTGGATTTGATCCATTGTTTGTGGGAGATCACGGGCTGGAATAAACCATTCGTGTTCCTCCTCTTCTTCCAGCATCTCTTGGAAACAGCGCTCAATAAATTCTTCTTCCCACAACTCCTCTTCAATCTATTCAACCAGAAGAAAACGCTTTATTAGTAAAGCTACTGAAAGCTTATGTCTTCCCTTTAAGTCTGTGCACCTAGCTGAGCTCCCTTCTAGCCACGCAGCAGGACTTCTGGCAGAACACCACTGGTGCTGCACGAAGGCAAGCAGCTTTTGTTCTCTGATGTCAAGAATGCTTTGTCCCAGGAGCTTACAGCTGGAAGAGAACGGCAGCCCTAGCTGTTCAGGTAGCACTTACTGTGGAGAGCTTGCTACGAGCTCAAGGAGAGGCAGAACATCGGTTCCAAGTGACAGAACCCACCAGAAGGAACCAGGGATGACACACGCAGTACTGCACACTCTGTAAGGCTCCCGGGGGAAAAAGCAACTGCCTGTCACCTGGAGCAGGGAACAAGCAGCATCCCTCCCACACCTGTATGTTCGCAGGGTGTAGTCCTCCTGAGTTCTTCATATGATGTTAGCTGTCATTGGGAATGCTGCCCTGCTGCACTAAAAGCAGGACAGATCAACTGATGCAGAACTGATATGCACAGCAAAGATTAAAGGCAAGTTTTGCTTGGTTGTTCAGTAAACAAGCTTTCGAGGGTGTTGATCCTGACAAATTTTCCACGTCCTGCATCAGAGCTCAAGAGTGGAAAGCAGGGAAATAGAAGCTGATGTGAATGACTTGCCAGAAGTAAGGGAGTGGAAAAAAAAAAAAAAAAAGAAGAGATTCAGAACACATTTAAAGTTCATTCAGTGGAAGCTTAGGCAAGTTCTCCTATTTATCCTTCACTCTGAATCAAACACGTACTCAATCCTGAAGTGGAAATGAAGTTATGTTCCTGAAGTTAGTGTCAGAGTTCAGAATTCCCACAGATGGAGGCTCCCAGTGCTTGGGAACAAACACATGCACCAGCTCGCTTAGTGCCCAGGATGCACAGCTTCTGGGGAACAGGGACTCACACCATATGCTCTAAGTGACTGTGCAGAGAATTCAAACCCCACGAGACACTGACTTACTAGTTTCCCTGCTGGTAAAGCAGCCCAGCGAGGGCAGCAGCCTCCAGATAATTGTTCCTGTGAAAGTTCTCCATCCTGTGTGTGGGCAAAAGGAAGCTGTGGGCACACAGCCACAAGCTAGCATTACAGCAAGGGTTGCCCGGCTCCAGGTTTTTGTTACACGGATGCATACCTACACGTGCTTCCAACCTAGAAGTCATAAGTGCTTAATCCCCTAATGTCTCAGTTAATATTGCTCATTTGTATTCTCCAGCTCCTCGTTCAGTTTCTCACAGAGGGATGTGCCTCCAAAGAGGAGGGCATCAGACAGCACTTCCCTGTCGTGTCCTCGTCTCCTCCCCCACCTGCCCTGCTCTCTGAAAAAACAGCGTGCACCTGAAAAGCAGTTTATTCGCTGCCCAGCTCCCAGCTCATTCCCCAGCTGCTGCCTATCCCATACACTAGTTACAGCACAGTCCCTGAGGAGAAAAAACCCACCCAACGGGAAGCGGCACGGAGACCATCCTGACATTTGCAAAAGAAGTTTTGTTGTGAGCAACCTGAATTTCAGATTAGCTGGGCGCCCTAAGGAGGGGGCTGCAGACATACTGCTTCCAAAGCTCCACTTCTGAGCCTGCAGCACATTCAGACTGTATAGGAGTACAGAGAAAGCAGCAACCTGAGTACAAAGACCAAGTAACCATTAAGAGAAGGGCAGCAGAAAGAGGTGGGCTCCTCCATGTCTCTACTGGAGAGAAAATTGTGCCCATGTGGAAGCTGATCTTAAGGCTTCCTTCCAACCAGGCTGAGAAGACCAACTGTAAGTTACTTATGTGTTAATTAAGTGTTAAGCAACCCAAGACTTAAGCATTAAGTCACCTAACAACTATGTCCACCAGGTCCTGTGTGAACAACAGCCCTGCTGGCAAGGCAGGTATGCACCTGGATGCATCCAGCTCCAACATGCAGCTGGCATGTTTGTACTTGTGGAACCAGAGCAGCTCGGCAGCCCAGTGAGACCAGTCCCTGCTAAAGTACCACGCAGTCTACCAGCTGTACTTCTTCCTCCCACCTGTAGAAGCAGGGAATTAATGGATGCTTCAGAACAGTCTGCACCTCCCCTATTTTCACCAAGATTACAGAAAGTAAGTATAAGGAAAAAAAAGTAACTGAATAAAGCACTATCAGTCTGTTGCCCAGGAGCATTCTAACAAACCCATCTGAGACTCCACCACACACAGATTCCCAGCCCTGCACCCCAGGCACCAGGCACAGCACCTCTCCCTACAGCTACAGCATGGTAAGGCAAAGCACGAGGCATTGAGAGAGGAAAATGACTTGCCTGCCTGTTAAATTCCTCTTCGTTTTCCATCCACATGTACTCCGCAAAGGGATTGTCATCTTCATGAGAATGACCATTTATAATCACATCTTCACTGATGATGCTCGGGCTAGTACTGCTGCGACTGGGATCTTTCATGGCTGCGTCTTTGATTTGAAGTCTGCAATTAAGAAACGCGGTAATTAAAGTCGTGCACATTTGCTCATCGCCCCGCCCGAGGAGGGCTGCACCTCCATGTGAAGGCACAGCTGGCTGTACCGTGCTGACGGCACCGAGATAACGAGGCACGGAACGAGGCGCTCTGCTAAGGGCCAGGGCTCAGCACACTTAGCAGAGCTCCCCATGCAGGACACCTCCCCAGCTTAAACCTCAGCATCAGCAACTGCTGAGCACCAAGGCGAAGTGATGAAACGGAGGCAGCACTGCTGGCGTGCCTGCCCACAGCTACAGCAGGACAAAACCCAAACCGAACCTGAGCCTTGCTCAGAACGAAACGGCAGCTTTACCATCAGGCTCACAAAGCATTCAGGTTCAGACCCATCTGCTGATGTCCCATGCTCCGCACCAAAACGTTTGTGCTGCAATGAGGCAATCCTATTGTTCTTCCCACACTGCGCTTAAGCAGAGATATGAACACTGGAAGGGCTGAATAGCTTGGAACTCACACTGGCAGCGCTGAGTATTCTGACAGCAGCCTGCAGCGATGACGTTTAAAAGCAGTCAGACCTCAACGTTTTTCCAGTGTTTTGGTGTATTTTCAGGGGGTGTGCTAACCAGCAGCCCGGCCCTGCCACATGTGGTCACAGCCAAGCTTCTCCTGTAACAACGGCCACCACGACCAGTGTAACCCATTTCCAGTTTGGGACCAAACAGTACGATCAATTTGCAATCAGACAGTGCAGCAGTGAGGAAAATTTATTTGTGTTTTATTCTCAAATCAACATTTTAGCTGTTTGCACGTCAAAATGACTTAGCTATAACAGATAGCTGCTTGTCCCACTATCTACCATATATACAACAGAGAAGTCTCTAATGCTGTTACAATACTGGGCCTCCTCACACAGAAATACAAAGGGAAAACATAAGCTGCTGCTGTCCCTAATATCTATGGACCTGCCACATCCCAGCGCCCAGCTGAGGAAAGCACAAAGGAAAGGACCTTGCCTACTTCACTCCACTCGCGGGTCTTAATTCGAAGGCAGACCTTCGTGCAGCAGTCAGTTCAGCTCCCGGGAAGGGCAACAAATGAGACAGAAATGGCTATTCCAGCAGCAGAACACAAGTTCCTCTTGATGTTCTTTCCAAATAAACTTGCAAGAGCTTACAGGCAGCACTCAACACAGACCCAGAGAAGGCACTGCATGTAACACCCCAGCTCGAGCCTGAAATGGCTTTAAGCAGCTTCAGCTGTTCACCAGCTCACACACCATATGGACTGGAAGAAATAGAAGACTGCAGAGTCTAAAAGGCCTACTTTTTTTTTTTTTTTAATATAATTAGCATGTATTTTCTCATGAAGCATGCACCAGGCTTCCTGCACACCACCACCAGGCACTGCAGGTGAAATAATGCCTCAGTAATGTATGGCATTTGGGCCAAACACCAGGGAGCTTCTGTACAGAGAACACTGCACCTAGAAAAGTTAATAAAGGCTGAAACAAACAGTAAAACGACGACTGTAAAAGCCTGAAAGGTAAATCTGTTGAAGCATAGGAGCTTTCCCAGTTCCTAAACACTGAGGCAGAACAAGGTCTCTGGTTTCAGAGAGGGGGAGCAGAGCAATGCTTCATGTTTGGACTGATCTTTTTCCATTATTGCTCAAGGACGACATGGTTGATCATCTTCAAGAAAGATCCAGCACTCCAACTGAACATCTGAAGTTTCTGATGATGCCCTAAATCTACTGATTTACATATATATGTGTATTTTTTCAAACAGGCACTCATGTAAGCACTTACACTGCACTAATAGCCAGTAAGCCCCAGGCCAGTGTCTTAGTCACAGCAGTCCTGGTACTTTGATTTTCTGCAACTCAGAAGAAAAGCCCTACACAGAGCTTGCTATTCCCCCACTTCAGCCAGCAACCAGCCTGTGCTCAGCTGTGAGGATGAGATCAACCTCAGCTGTTTCAGGGGCATTAGGTGCAGGGAGCTCTGAGCAGAGCCAAATGCAGCGTTAGCCCTGCAAGAAGGCACCGCCTGAGGTGGCTGCTGTAGGAAAGAGCACAGGAACCACTACGGTCTGAAGAGCAACAGATACACCTTTCATCGGGGAATGGGTGGAGAGCAAAGGATCTCAAAGCTCCATGCACTACAAGACAAATAGCATCAGTAGTGCTACAAAACAAAAAGATGGAGCATTCCACCATGGTGGTGGGTGATTCAGCCCCAGACTGTCCTGGGATGGGGCAGGCAGGAAGGTGCAGGGAACAGCGCAGGTGTTTAAGGAAAGACCTAAGGGGAAAAAAATAATGAAGCAAACTGGGAAATTGTCTCCTAACAATGGAACTTGGAGCAGAGAGCACGGCTCTGCGCAGGGAGGGCAGTGCATACCTGTGGCTGCCAATGCAGCTGTGCTCACAGCCCCGACCACCCCCAAATCGGAGCGTCCACCGAGAAGTGCTTAAGTGCCAACAACAAAGGAACGTGATTTAACACCTACTCCCGATAGGAAGGCGTAAATCCACATGGCAGGGCCCTCAGCCTCGATAACACAAAGGGAAAAAGAAATAAAGGAGGGGAAACCAAACAAAACTAGAAATAAAGGAGAAGAAGAAAAAAAAACAAAAGAAATACAGGGAGAAAACAAAAGACAGGGAGAAAACAAAGATCAGAAAGACGGAAAACAAAGGAAAAGAGGAAAAATAAAGACGTGAAGAGGAATAACAACAAAACCCAAGCGCCTCCCGCACCCCGGCCCGCGGGGGCGGTGCTCGGCTATCGGCTGCTGCCCCCAGAGCGCGGCCGGGCCGCTCGCCGCCTCGTCGGGCTCCGAGAAGCGAGCAAGAGCTGCCCTGCGCGGAGCCAACGCGGCCCGCTCGGCCCCGGGCACCCCCGTACTCGCCGCAGGGGCGGGGCCGCGGGCTTTGTTCGCCCACAGGGCCGCCCCC